>NC_090657.1:237569523-237644523 GCF_040937935.1 Hyperolius riggenbachi
CTGTACAATGGAGCAGATGAGCCTTAGTAAAGTAAGCTATAAATTCAAGTATTCATGTGAATACAGCACCCAGCATAATATAAATTGCTACAATTGACAATAAAAATAGTGACGTCTCACTAAAAAGGTATATAAAAACTTCTGCAAAAAAATGACATGTCAGTGCATTCAAAAAATATTAAAAGATCAATCCTTGTAAAATATATAGCATCCTAGGTGGTTTAAGGATGGTGACCTGTTAGAGGAGAAAATACAGTACTGAATCCAAAGTCACTGTGGATGTTAGGTACTCACGCTGTATCAGCGCGTGGTGCCAAGCGACAGGTATATTGCAAATGTCCGGCTAGGGTGGAGCGGGTAGAAGGAGGTTACTCCGGAGAAAAGCTCTATCATAACCTAACCTCCACAGTGACTTTGGATTCAGTACTGTATTTTCTCCTCTAACAGGTCGCCATCCTTAAACCACCTAGGATGCTATATATTTTACAAGGATTGATCTTTTAATATGTTTTGAATGCACTGACATGTCATTTTTTGCAGAAGTTTTTATATACCTTTTTAGTGAGACGTCACTATTTTTATTGTCAATTGTAGCAATTTATGTTATGCTGGGTGCTGTATTCTTGTCTTATTGTCTTTACCGCAGTACAGTGGAGAGTGTCCTAGTCTACCGTCTCTGTGCGTGGTGTTACCGCAGTACAGTGGAGAGTGTCCTAGTCTACTGTCTCTGTGCGCGGTGTTACCGCAGTACAGTGGAGAGTGTCCTAGTCTACTGTCTCTGTGCGCGGTGTTACCGCAGTACAGTGGAGAGTGTCCTAGTCTACCGTCTCTGTGCGCGCTGTTACCGCAGTACAGTGGAGAGTGTCCTAGTCTACTGTCTGTGCGTGGTGTTACCGCAGTACAGTGGAGAGTGTCCTAGTCTACTGTCTCTGTGCGCTGTGTTACCGCAGTACAGTGGAGAGTGTCCTAGTCTACTGTCTCTGTGCGTGGTTTTCAAGCTGCACAGTAGCACAGAAAAAGCAGCTTCATAGGGTAATTAAGGTTGCCCAGAGGATAGTTGGCTGTCCTCTCCTTCCATTAGAAGAATTATATACTTCTTATTGTTTCAGGAATGTTAAGAAAATTTTAAGCGACGCCTCACATCCAGGACATGTGTTATTTGAACATCTCCCTTCTGGAAAACGTTTTAGACTTATAAAAACTAAGACAAATAGACTAAAGAACAGTTTTTATCCTTCAGCCATTTCTATGTTAAATGTTGCTAAGTGGCCATGTTGATAAGGGATGTGTGCAATGCAATGTATGCAGGAATGGAATGTTATGCTGTCTTTGCTTTTGCTGGAAAATTGCACTTAAGAATTTCGTTGTACAATTTCGGTTGTTACAATGACAATAAAGATTTTCTATTCTATTCACATGAATACTTGAATTTATAGCTTACTTTACTAAGGCTCATCTGCTCCATTGTACAGTCTAGTTACCCAGGGTGCACTGGGTTACAGCCGTTTTCCGGTGATCAAAACGGGCCACTTTGAACCAGTGACCCCATATTGTGGTCCAGTACTGTTACCTTGGTGGATGAGCATCCAGTTGATATATAAAGTATCTGGCTGCTATGTTTAGATTCTTATCTTATTAAATTCTGGTTTATTGAAAATTCAGGCGCAAGAGTTCTTTTTACCATCTGCTTTGTTCTTTATATGGTCTTATGAACACCAGTCCATATTCTCTATGCTGCCTTAAAGAGAATCTGTATTGTTAAAATCGCACAAAAGTAAACATACCAGTGCGTTAGGGGACATCTATTACCCTCTGTCACAATTTCGCCGCTCCTCGCCGCATTAAAAGTGGTTAAAAACAGTTTTAAAAAGTTTGTTTATGGGGGCGTGGCCAAGACGGAGACCCAGGCAGACGTGTAGAGCCTGAGCTCCGTGTTCGGCTTCTCATAAAGCGGCAAAAGCAGTCCTTATACATCCCCAGCGAAACACTGAGATGTCCGGGGAAGCAGAGATGGAAGTGGAGAACAATAAGAAAAGGAAGGGGAGACAGCCGAAGAGACTTACAGACTTCTTCTCGGAGCGCTCGGCCCGCTCCACGCGCAGAGACCAAGATGGCGCCGGAGAGAACATACGCAGCAACAAAGCTGGCGGCGAAGCTGCAGACGGGAGACAGGAGACCCAGACCTCCTCCGCAGAGAGGGAGAACAGTTCGCCCGATCAGGCAAGTGACTTCGCCCCACTATCTCCCACCTCTAGTCCGGCCAGACAAAGACAGCGCATAGACCCGCCAGGCATACCTAACGCCGCCATTGCAGGCCTGACACACACGGCTGCATGCGCATCAACTTACGCTGTGGACATCACGGCCTTCCCAGCAGATGACCAACCAGCCTCCCAGGCCTTCATTAAAAACATACTGCTCACCTTCAGAGCCGACCTCATGTCTCAACTTGCCCAGATGCAGGTGAACCTACAAGCAGATATCTCTAACCTAGGCGAGAGAGTCGATATGGTAGAGAACACGGTCTCAGATCTAGTGCATGAACATAATGCTATGGTGGACACTACTGAAGACCATACTAAAGACATCTCCTGGCTCAAGGCCAAAGCGGCCGACATGGAAGATAGATCTAGGAGAAATAATCTCAAACTAAGGGGAATACCAGAAGCAATACCAACTAACGATCTCAAAGCGTATGTTGCTAACCTGACTAAATCTATCCTACCCGATACTCCTCCTATTGAACTTACGCTGGATAGAGCCCACAGGCTCCCTAAGCCTGCACACTTACCCGCTCATATCCCAAGAGACGTAATCGTTCGGTTTCTATTTTTCCACGTAAAAGAGAACCTTTTATATGCTCTTAAGAAAAGAGGCTCTCTCCCAGACCCATATACAAGCGTCCAGTTGTATACAGACCTGTCACAGGCCACCTTGCAACAGAGAAGATTGCTGCAACCACTAACGAGATCGCTCCAGGGAGCCCAAATTACCTACAAATGGGGGTTCCCCACTAAGGTCATCTTTCTTTTCAACAACAAGACTTACTCATTTTCCTCCCCCAAAGCAGGATACGCAATTCTCAATCAACTACGGATAAAAATCGCAGATAAAGAACCACATAAAGGCCCCAAAGACATCCAGTCCTCCTCAACAGCCACTTACCCAGCAAATGGACACAACAACGCATAGCCGATACAGGGCCCGTTTTTTTTTTGTCTCCCACACCGGAGATATAACATATCCTATCCCTTTGACACCAAAGGTGAATGATGGAAACGCAACACTTAGTTGCAGGTCCCCAATGGCTGAGTAGAATATGGAACATTTATTCTACACTAGTTATACACTGTTCAGTGTGTTTATGGTACCTATTTGGTTTGTATGTTATATGTTTTAAAGTTTTAAGTTCATCCACTCACTATGTATGGCAATGTACCACTATTTCTACTGTCTCTCTAAAGGGAAAGGTCTCCTATGATGTCAGGTTCTGTTGCTCTGAACATATCTTTAACTCAAATCCACTTAAAAATGGATAGTACTGGTTTAGTTAAATGTACCTCAATTAATGCCAGGGGCCTCAACACCCCCTTTAAAAGGAAACGCTTATGGGCTGAGGCAAACTCAAGTCACTCCCACATCTTGATGGTGCAAGAGACCCATTTACTTGAAAAGGATCTGAAATACTGCTCCCACCCTAAATTCCCAACTATATACCACAGTGTATTTTCCAAGAAAAAAAGGGGTGTGATGCTTGCGTTTCACAAAGACATAAGGGTAAATCCTGAACGGATAGAGATTGACAAAGGGGGCAGGTATATATGTTTTGTGGGTACGATTAACGATCAGCTTATGACGATCCTCTCACTTTATGCTCCCAACCAGGCACAGAAAAGTTTCCTTCAGCGTGTCCTTAAAAAAATAGGGAAACTCAAAAAGGGCTGTTTTCTGGCAGGGGGAGACTTCAATGCCTGTATTACACCTCTGGACTCTTCCTCCAGCAGAAAATCACCCCTTCCTTTGCTTGGGAAAATACTAAATTGGCACAACCTCTACGATCCATGGAGGATTACACACCCCATGGACAAGGATTTTACACATTTCTCAGCAGTCCACAAGAGCCACTCCCGCATTGATTTCTTTTTGACCGACAGAGATCTGTTACAGTCAGTGACCTCAACAAAGATTGATGTTACAACCTGGTCTGACCACGCCCCTATTCACATCACTTTTTCCACAGCTATCAGTTTTGCTGGTCCTAGAGTTTGGAGAATGAACCAAACCATAATAAATAACCCTGATCTTTCCCCCATATTTGAGGCGAAGCTACAAGAATTCTTTCTTATTAATGACAATGCTGAGACTTCCCACTCAACATTATGGTCAGCTCACAAAGCATTTATGAGAGGCCTCTTTATTAGACAAAGTGCCATTGAGAAAAGAAATAGGGAAAAAAGACAGAATGAACTCATAACACAAATCCGTGTTTTGGAAGGGGCACATAGAATCTCTCAAGATAACAAATTTAATAAACAACTCTACGCCTTAAGACAAGAGCTCCATAATCTTCTACTCTTTAGATATGAACAGAATCTCCAGAGAACAAACTCTATTAAATACTCCCAGAGCAACAAAGCCGGGAAATTTTTAGCTAGAATGATAAAGTATAAACAATCCAGGTCCTCAATCTCCTCAATAGTTCACCCTTCATCCCAAGAAACCGTAACCGACCCCAGACATATAGCGAATGCTTTCAAAGACTATTATGCTTCTCTCTATAACCTTAAAACAGACCCACAGACTCCTCAACCCACCCCACAAATCATAGACAACTACTTACACTCGGTCAGGGTCAACTCACTTTCCACAGAGCAACTAGAGAGACTCAACGCCCATATCACAGAGGAGGAGGTAACCAAAATTATTAAAAATCTTAAACGCAATAAAGCCCCGGGCCCCGATGGCTTTTTGAACGAGTACTATATGGCCTTTTCCAAAACACTAACTCCGACCCTAACCAAACTCTTTAATGCTTTCATGCTGGGCACACCAATACCAAAGGAATACCTTGAAGCAACAATCTCTATAATCCCAAAAACAGGGAAAGACCCACAACAAACAGGTAATTACAGACCAATATCTCTATTAAATACGGACTTGAAGGTCTATGCAAAACTGATAGCAAACCGATTAATGATGTATACCCCAACACTCTTAAATGCAGACCAAGTAGGTTTTACCAAAGGGAGACAGGCCTCGGACGGTACTAGACGCATGCTGGCAATCCTGAGAAAGATAGAGCTCTGTCGGACGCCTTCTCTCCTCCTGACTTTGGATGCGGAGAAGGCGTTCGACAGAGTTCATTGGGATTATCTACGGGCAGCTCTAATAAAATTTGGCTTCACAGGACCAATTTTGACAGCCATTATGGCTTTATATACTGAACCCTCAGCAAAAGTGAATGCGGCAGGCTTCATTTCAGACCAGTTTAAGATTTCAAACGGTACCCGCCAAGGGTGCCCTTTATCCCCAATCATCTTTGTTCTCCTTACGGAGACCTTGGCATACAGAATCAGAGCATCCTCTGAGATCAAAGGTTGCACAAACAACAACACCGAACATGTCATAAGCCTCTTTGCTGATGACATAGCTCTCATCATTACCGATCCAATAAAATCACTAGCGCATCTAACAAGTGAACTTCAAGCCTTCTCAGAAGCCTCATTTTATAAGCTTAATCAGCATAAATCTTATATCCTTGGCCTCAATCTCCCAACTCAGACTAGGCTTGAAATCACAAAAAAATATAAATTCCCATGGGCAGATCAAAGTGTACAATACCTAGGTATTAAATTGACGGCAAAAGCAAAGGATTTATTACCACAAAATTACTTACCTCTCCTTGCAACCATTAGAAAGGAATGTGCTAACCTGGAAAAATTCTACTTTTCATGGTCGGGGAAGATTGCTGCATATAAAATGTTTGTATTGCCTAAGGTTTTATACTTGTTTAGAACGCTCCCCCTTCCACTCCCTAAACCATATTTGAAAGATCTTACGAAGATCGTAACGAACTTTGTCTGGTCAGGGCGTAAAGCCAGAATACCAAAAGCAATGGTTTTCCTACCTAAAAGAATGGGAGGACTAGGTATGCCAAATATGGAAATGTACTATCACTCCTGCAACCTTGAATATACAGCCCCCTGGTGGTCTAACACTACACAGAAAAAATGGGTTTCCCTCGAACAAGACCTATTACAAAAATCACTAAGAGACATCTTATGCGCAATGTTACTGCATTCCAATACACCCAAAACTGAATATACATCTATCCAAGCCACACTTCAGGCCTGGGAATATTTTCTGAAACACCCCCCCCCCTACTCTACAATCTAGCATCCCCAGGCTCCCGATAACTTCCCTCTCCTATCTCATAGAGGACCTGAACACAACACCATTAATCTCAGCAGGCATAACCCTCGTTAATGACTTCTATAACCATAAGAAAATTAAAAAAATCACAGACATTCAGCAGCAATATCCATTATCCCCTATTGCACTTTTTACATGTCATAGAATACTAGTCTATCTGAACAACAAACAAATAGAGCTTCCTGAACTGCCAGACAGGATTTTAACCACACTAAATGCAAAACAACCCCAGAGAGGGGTCATATCACTATGGTATATGGAACTAAACAAACCCCAAATATCTCCTTTGGACAAATATGCCCAGAGCTGGTCATTAGATCTACAAACACAAATCAATACCGCTCAACTAATATTAACAAATAAGAAACTTCTGGAAACATCAAAATGCACCTCCCATTGGGAATGCTGGTTCAAAACCATCACAAGATGGTATTTAACCCCCAGAAAACTGGCAACATTCCAACCACACCTTACTCCGCAATGCTGGAGATGCTCTTCCTCACTAGGCACTCTGTTGCATATGATGTGGGAATGCCCGATCATTCAGTCAGTATGGTTGAGATCGGAAAGTTATATACAGCAACACTACCTATCAACATTCCGTCTAACCAAATCCCTAGCAACACTACTCATAAACATAGATCTAATTGAAAAATCAGTCAGACTCCCAATCTGCCATATAATTCTAGCAACTAGACATGTAATCGTTACCCACTGGAAAAACATAGACCCCATCCCCTTTCAACTAATTATTTCCATGTTTAAAAATAACCTAACTATGGAAAAATATGTTCGAGCCAGACTACCTTCTTAAAATAGTACAGGCTGAGAGGAGACCTGGTAACACTACCTTCTATGCCTATACACCAATGTCCAAATATAGTGAGTGGACTAGTTAAATAGTTTTTGTTTGTTTAGTGTTTATGTTCTTTTCCCTTTCATCGCACATAGTCCAGCACGAAGCACTCAGGTTTAGATTGGCATAAGCTATAAGCTTTAAGCCTTAGAACTAATGTTAATCAGCTTTATCAGTTATTAAAGTAGAATCTCAGAACATATAAACCTCCAATCATACAGCTTCCTATCTTTCGCTTAATCACCAGAAGACAGATACTAATCCCTTAACCTTCTCCCCCTTATAGATAGACCAACATCCTCGCCAATAAATAGACAGTCCACAACAGAAGCCCTAGGGTAAGACTCCAAAGAGTATCCTAACTCCTACTATATAAATAAATCTACTATACCTCCTATAGCCCTCAAATATCTTACGAAAAGATTCCTGAAAGTACCCCACACATCAATGTGGAAGGTGGGATAAACCCTCTGTCCCTTCCACTTAGACAACACTGGAAGAGTTTTGTGGAGCCAGGCCCAACCCAATTGTACTTGGGGTGGTGGGCCGTGCTACACAACACACGACCAGAAATAGTAAGATATAATCGAAGCCATCAGGCCACCTCTACGCCATCTTTGTCATAACTCCCCGATCAACGCTTCAAGATTGACACAATTAAGGGCCTTATAAGTAAGTTATAAGTTCTTATGTTTCAAGCTCGTATGTTATACTGCTGGAAGGTCTATCGTGATTATGAGCAATGTTAAATCCGTTTTTAAACTTTGTGCAAAAGTCTGTACATTTGTATCTTTATTCTGAAATAAAAAAACATTATTTAAAAAAAAAAAAAAGTTTGTTTATAAACAAACAAAATGGCCACCAAAACAGGAAGTAGGTTGATGTACAGTATGTCCACACATAGAAAATACATCCATACACAAGCAGGCTGTATACATCCTTCCTTTTGTATCTCAAGAGATCATTATACACAGGCAGTGTGCATAGAGGGGCCAGGAGGGGGGAGATGCATCACAGAACCACAACACTGAAGAACTTGGCAGCCTTCCAGACACAGGCTGACAAGTCTGACAAGATAGAGATAAGTTGATTTATTACAGAGATGGTGATAGTAGAACGTGCTGCAGTAAGCCAGAACACATTAGAATAGCTTTTGGAAGTTGTAGGATGATAAAAAACAGGATGCAATTTTTGTTACGAGTCTCTTTAACCCTCTGGGCGATACAATTATATCGCCCAAGAGGTGGCGCAGCACTATTTTTTAATTTTTTTTATTTTTTAAATCATGTAGCGAGCCCAGGGCTCGCTACATGATAGCCGCAGCGCAGCGGCATCCCCCCACCCACTCCGATCGCCTTCGGCGATCAGAGTAAGCAGGAAATCCCGTTCAGAACGGGATTTCCTGCTGGGCTTCCCTGGTCGCCATGGCGACGGGGCGGGATGACGTCACCGACGTCATGGACGTCGTGACGTCATAGGGAGTTCCGATCCACCCCTCAGCGCTGCCTGGCACTGATTGGCCAGGCTGCGCAAGGGGTTGGGGAGGGGGGGGGGGCTGCGCGGAACGGCGGGTAGCGGCGGATCGGCGGCGATCGGAAGTTACACGCAGCTAGCAAAGTGCTAGCTGCGTGTAACAAAAAAAAAAAATTATGCAAATCGGCCCAGCGGGGCCTGAGAAATCCTCCTGCGCGACATACCCCGAGCTCAGCTCGGGATTATCGCTCAGGAGGTTAATGTATAATCCGTTCTGCATTACCAGTGCTGCGATCACCATTTTAATTTTTTCACAGGTTAGATTTTCCCCAATCATTATTTTAATGGATTTTTTAGTAGGAAAAATGCAGAAAAACATTTTATCAGTTTTTGCATGGCAAGTCCCACAGTTTGGCCCCTCCCAATGCTAAGGATCCCGTATCTCACTACTAGCTGGCCATGCAGCAGACCATTATCCCCAGCCTGCATGTCAGTAATGATCGGATGTGATTGCTGTTTGGGGGACAGGTCAAGTACCTCAGTGCTGTATGTATGCAGTGCTAGGTAATGGCAGAGCAATGCATCTGTAGAGAACTGGGGCCCCAAACTATCCCCTAGCAACAACTGATCGCTACAGGTGTAAGGAAAAGGTATAACATATAGATATTACAGGGGGAAAGGAAAAAAATGGTTAAAACTAAAAGGGAAAAAATATATATTTCTTTATAAACAGACACTGCTGATGCCAGAATTATTAGCAGTAGGGATGGTCAATGGGATGCAAATAATGTCAAGTTGATGTAGCATTATGCAAATTTTGACTATAAATGCAGCTTGAGGCCAGAAACCCACTAGGAGCGATTTTCTGAGCGATTTGCGATGTGAAAACTCTTGCTAATGTAATGCTATGGGTGTGATCCCACTTGAGTGATTTGATTTTATAAAAAATCCCCCATAGCATTACATTAGCAAGAGCCTTCTCATATCGCTAGTGATTAGAAATCGCTCCTAGTGGGTTTCTGGCCTGAGGCTGGGAACACACAGTAGAAACACTAGCGTTGCAGAAAACGAAGCGTTTTTTCTTGCAATGGTAGTCAACGGGCCGCATCAAAATGCATGTGTTTTATAATTTGCATTTTTAAAAACTCTGGTTTTGTCGCATATTTTTCAAAAACTCACATAATGAAAGTCAATGGTGAAGCAATGTAAAGCGTTTTTATAAAAAACAACCAACAAACAAACTAACAACAAACACGCACTCTCGCTTACAGGAAGTATAAGGAGGATGTGATTTTTTGTTCAGGAAGACAGCGGCGGTGCGTCTTTCTACCGGGGACTTAGATCAATGAATGGGAACTATGTTGCCATTTATTGAACTTCAGGCTAACGGGGGGGAGGGGGAGGGGGGGCATGGGAGCACACAGCAGCAAATAGAGGAAAGAAAAAAAAAGCACCTGCTAGACTTACCGGTAGCGGTGTTTCTATCCTGAAGCTGGGACACGTCCTTCAGGAGTTTGGGCACGCCCAGACACCTGCTGAAACACATCAGAAAAGGATTAAATGCTCCCGCCCTCCCTCTAACCTCAGTGTATAGAAAGTTGAAGACCGGACACACCAGGAAAGAAGAGAGGAGCGAAGCACCTCCTAGTGACCTCTAACAGGAACAGACGCCAGGAAAGTGCGCAGAAGGGTAGGGTAGCGGACAGTGTCCCAGCTTCAGGATAGAAACACCGCTACCGGTAAGTCTAGCAGGTGCTTTCTCCAACCCTCAGCTGGGACACGTCCTTCAGGAGAGATGGAAAAGTAAATGACCAACCTAGGGAGGGACTACAGCCTGTAGCACTTTCCTGCCAAACGACAAATCCTGTTGCGACAGCACATCCACTCTATAATGTTTGACAAAGGTGGACGGACTTGCCCAGGTCGCCGCCTGACATATCTGCTGCACTGTAGCCCTCGCTCTCTCCGCCCATGATGTAGAAATGGAACGAGTTGAGTGGGCGTTAATACCCGTTGGTGGAGTGGAGTCTGAAATCTTGTAGGCTAAAGAAATCACCTCACAGATCCATTTAGCTATAGTCTGCCTAGATGCTTGGAGCCCACAATTTTTGGAACCATATAGAATGAATAAATGAGATGTCTTCCTAAAATCCCTAGTTCTTGACAAATAGGCCAAAATAGCCCGTCTTACATCTAAACAGTGAAACTCAGACTCCTTAGCACAAGAAGGTTTGTCACAAAAAGACGGAAGAATAATACTTTGTGATCTGTGAAAATCCGACGAGACCTTCGGTAAATAATTCAGATCCAGCCGGAGAACCACTTTGTCCGGAAAAATTGTCAAAAAAAGGATCCTTAATAGACAGGGCCTGAAGATCTCCCAGTCTTCTGGCCGACGTAATTGCAACTAAAAAGATAACTTTAAGCGTCAAAAATTTTAGATCTACTTCGTCGATAGGTTCAAAAGGACTTTTGGTCAATATATTGAGAACCAGGGAAAGATCCCACTGTGGAACAATTTTCTGTTTCATAGGAGTGGATTTTTGTACTGCACGAAAAAAATCTTTGATTAATCTTTCTTGTGCTAAAGGTCTATCTAATAAAATAGATAACGCTGAACACTGTACTCTGAGTGTACTGAGGGACAAATTCATCTCCAGACCCCCCTGGAGAAAGTCCAGAATAGTACCAAGCTCAGAACGATTCCGATTATGTGACACACACGATGAATCAAACACCTTCCACACTTTCCTATAAATTTTGTGCGTGATAGGTTTCCTACATTTTAATAATGTATCAATCGTTTTCTCAGATATCCCTTTATTCCTAAGAATTATCCTTTCAGGATCCAGGCCGACAGCTTGAACAACTCCGGCCTGGGATGGAATACGGGCCCCTGTCGCAACAGATCCGACCTCAACGGGAGTGGTAATGGAGACTGAACTGACAGACTCAAGAGTGTGGCAAACCAAACCCTCTTGGGCCAGGCAGGTGCGATTAGAATCAAGTTTGCCTTTTCCTTTTGCACCTTCTCCAAGACCCGTGGAATCAACTTTAAGGGCGGAAAGGCATAGCCTAGATTGAATGTCCATGGTACTGACAGTGCGTCCAACCCCAGAGAGCTCGGACTGCTGTGGAGAGAGAAAAACTGGGCTATCTTTGCATTGATTGGAGAAGCAAAAAGATCGATCTCCGGAAACCCTAATTTTCCTGTTATCCAGAGGAAAACCTCCTGATTCAATTCCCATTCCGACTGATCGAGTTTGTGGCGGCTCAAATAATCCGCTTCCACATTTAAGGACCCTTTTATGTGAATCGCTTCGACCGACAGCAGATTTGCTTCTACCCAGCCAAAAAACTCTGTGGACAAGAGGTACAGACTTACTGATCTGGTGCCCCCTTGCTTGTTGAGATACGCCACCGCGGAAACATTGTCGGAAAACACCAGAACGTGCCTCTTCCGTAAAATTTCCTGAAAAGCAAAAAACTCCTCCAGCACTGCCCGAAGCTCTCTGAGATTGGACGGGCTTCTTGCCAGCTTCTTGGACCATGCCCCCTGTGCCTGGTAACCTAGGGTCGTGGCCCCCCAACCCCATGAACTTGCATCTGTGTGAACTCTGACTGGGTCCTCCTGTCTCCACACTCTGCCCTGAACCAGACTGGACCTGTCCAGCCACCAGTGTAAGCTTTGCTTTACTTGTCCCGGGATCTGTACTATCTCCTCTAGAGACTCCTGAGCCTTGTCCCAGATTGCTAGTAGCCACCTTTGCAGGCCCCGACTGTGGAACTGTGCCCACGAAACCGCCGGGAGCGCTGCTGTCATTAACCCCAAAACTTTCATTATGTTTCTGATGGATGTCTCCTGTGACAGTAAAAGGTCTCTCAATTCTGACTGTAATTTTTCTATCTTTACCGTGGGAAGAAAAATCCTGCCTCTTATCGAATCGATTACATAGCCCAAAAACACAATTGTCTGGGTTGGTGTCAAGTGGGATTTTTGATAGTTTATTATCCATCCCAAATGTGTTAGAGTCTGGATTACTTGGTCTCTGTTCTGTACTAAGATCTGCTCTGTCTTGGCAAAAATTAGTAGGTCGTCTAAATAAGGAATTATCTCTATTCCCTGAAGTCTTAGAAACTTCATGACCTCGGCCAGTACTTTTGTGAAAATCCGAGGGGCTGTCGCGATTCCGAAGGGGAGAGCTTGAAACTGGTAATGGCGACACTGTCCCTGTGCTTGAATTGCGAATCTCAGAAACTTCTGATGCGACTGGGCGATGGGAATGTGTAAATATGCGTCTTGTAAATCTATCGACACAAAAAACTCCTTCCCCTGCAGAAGGGCCTTTACTGAGGAGATATTCTCCATTCTGAACCTTCTGTAAATTAAATAAGGGCTTAGAGACTTCAGATTCAGAATGAATCTGAAATCCCCTGTACTCTTTGTCACCAAGAACACGTGGGAATAATACCCCTGGTACTCCTCCTTTGGGGGTACCGCAAGTATCACCCGCTTTGCAATTAATTTTGAAATTTCTGCTTGAAGACCGTCTGCCCTCCTCTGCTCGAGGAAGACTGTTCACATAGGCTCTGGCAGGGGGTGGAACAAAAAATTGTGGACGATAACCGCCCTTTATAATTTTTAAAATAAAAGGATCTGGATTTATCTGACACCACTAGGAAACAAAATAAAGAAGCCTCCCCCCCACTGGCCGAGAGTCACTTATTTTCTTTGGGGTTGTTGGGTTTAGCAAGGGCAAATCCCCCTTTCCCCTTGCCTGCTGGAAAAGGCCATTTCTATTGTTGTGACTGAGATTTGGACTGATCTTCGCCCCTCAGTCCGGGTCTCTTGAAAATTCCCTGTTTTTTATATTGATAAGGTTTACGTCTACTGGGGAATTGTTTCCCCCTTTCAGCTGACCGGGAAAGAATATTCTCTAATTCACTCCCAAAAAGCAAATTCCCCTCAAAGGGAACCGAACATAATTTGTTTTTAGAGGTCAAGTCCCCCTCCCAGGTCTTGAGCCAAAGCGCTCTCCTGGCAGAATTGATAAGAGCTGTAGTGCGGGCCGAAACTCTAATAATTTCCACCGCTGCGTCTGCCAGAAAAGCCACCGACCTCAAAACCACCGGTAGAGACTTGACATATGTATTTAAGGCCTTACCAGAAGTAATATGAGAAATCAAATTTTCTATCCATACCTTTAAATTTCTGGATATACAAGTAGCTGCCACACTTGGCAAAAAAGCAAACGAGGCAGATTCCCAAGCCTTTTTGAGTAATAAATCAATTCTCTTATCCATAACATCTTTAAGCACTCCGGCGTCCTCAAAGGAGAGGTCCGCATTTTTTGAATGTTTAGACAATGAAGCATCAATCTTTGGACATTTTGTAAATTTATCCATATCTGACTGAGCAAACGGATATTTTCTCTTTGCTAACTTTGGAATAAACAATCGTCGCTCCGGCTCCGGCCATTGCGATGCAATAATGTCTTTAAGAGCCTGGTGAAAGGGAAACACTCTACCCGTTTGCTGCGCCAGACCGGAATAAACCTGATCCTGCACCGAAAGTTCCTTTTGAACTTCCGGAATTTGTTCAGTGGTGTATACAGCTTTAAGTAGTTCATTAACCTCGTCTGTATTACACAAAAATCTTGCTGGCTTTTTACACTCTTCATCCGAGTCCTCCTCTGATTGATCATTTTCTCCCTCTTCAAGCTCAGAGAAGTTACCCCTGCTCTCTAAATCTTCCCTCTCTTCCTCCTCCTCTTCCTCCTCCCTCAGAGCCCCCCCAACATCAACTGGTAACTGAGACGGGCCTGCAGGAGGGTCTGATTCGCCCAAATCACCTGTAATAGGAGGGGAAATGGTCACAATAGGAGCAGAGGAAGGGCCAGCCTCAGGAACCCCCGTGGGACCCGGCAAAATAGACTCTTTAAATTTGCTTAAAGTTTCAGTCATATCCTTATTGACTGAACGCATTACATTTTTGAATATAGCTGATGACTCAGAGGCTATGACTGCATCAATACATTTCTGACATAGGCTCTTCCTATAACTAGAAGACAATTTGGACAGACATTGACAACATCTTTTAGATCTAGGCCTATCACTAGAGCCACCAGATTTAGACTCCACTTTGGCCTGCAAACAAAATAAAGAGACAAAGAAACTCCATTACAATACTTATCTCCATGGTAAGTTTCATTAAGGGAGCAGAAATCTCCCACTCACCCCACCACCCGACTGTTTGACTGTGGAGGCTGCGGATGCAGATGCCGACGTTGCTGCCGTTACTGTCGCTGTCGGTACGCTGCTCAGGGACGCGGAGGCCGCTGACGCATTTGCCGACTCCATTGTGCCCCATGGCGGACTCTCCCCGGCGTCCTTTCATCTGCGCATGCCCCTAACGTCACCTCCGGTGTGCTCCTCCTCTCTTCCGGAAGTGCGTCATGCGCCCCACCACTGCGTCTTCTGTCAAAAGCCGGCTTCAGCCAGACGCGCAGGAGGAAGGAAACTGGCACACCCTGTTCCATCCGAGGGCGTCCAGTATAATGGCGGCGGCGGCAGCACGTTCTTCCGGACTCCCCCAGTCCCCGGCTCACTAAGGTACCACCGCCTCGGAAAAAAACTCACCCTCCGGTGAGAGAAAAAAATAATAGGAGCTACCTTTCCGTGTGTTTCCGGGCGGAAACACAAATACACTGAGGTTAGAGGGAGGGCGGGAGCATTTAATACTTTTCTGATGTGTTTCAGCAGGTGTCTGGGCGTGCCCAAACTCCTGAAGGACGTGTCCCAGCTGAGGGTTGGAGAAAAGTGGAATTTGCATAAAGTGTGAACCCCACTAGGAGCGATTTTCTGAGCGATTTGAGATTTGAAGACTTGCTAATGTAATGCTATGGGTGTGATCCCACTTGAGCGATGTGATTTTATAAAAAAAAAAAAAAAAAAAAAAGAAAAAAAATCCCCCGTAGCATTGCATTAGCAAGAGTTTTTTTCAAATCAATAGCAATTAAAAGTCGCTCCTAATGGGTTTCTGGCCTCAGGGTCTGAATACACTAGTACGCCTCCGTCCGCTTAACAGTGGCCATAAACATGCTCAGGCCCTTACATTGCACTGGGTTTTAACCACTTTACCCCCCAGCGGTGCAGATTTCTCTGTCCCTTTTTCCACCCTGTTAACACCAAGGGAAAGAGAAATCCGCACCTGACACCGCTCCCGCCACTCTCCACGCTCCCTCGTCCGCGCATGCTCGTGCACGCCGCCCGCTCAGAGATAAATGAACGGGAAAAACTTTTCCCATTCATTGATCTCTGCCCCCCGCAATGATCAGCTGCTTCTACGAGAAGCAGCGATCATTGTGAAAGAGAAAAAATAAAAAAGTTTAAAAAAACCCTCAGCCTTCTAACCCTTCCTGTACGCTTGCAGGTCACAAACAAAAAAGTTACTTTGGCCAAATAGTAGTGTTGGGCGAACAGTGTTCGCCACTGTTCGGGTTCTGCAGAACATCACCCTGTTCGGGTGATGTTCGAGTTCGGCCGAACACCTGACGGTGCTCGGCCAAACCGTTCGGCCACATGGCCGAACTAAGAGCGCATGGCCGAACGTTCCCCGAACGTTCGGCTAGCGCTGTGATTGGCCGAACGGGTCACGTGGTTCGGGCCCGAACGCGCTCTGATTGGCCGAACGGTCACGTGGTTCGGGTAAATAAATACCCGAACCACGTCATATCTCCGCCATTTGTCTGTGGGTTTAGCTTTGGGTAGGCAGGCAGGGTAGTTCGCTCTCCAGCCACGCTAGCCAGGGTCCCCCCAGTCATTGTGTGTCGCTGCTGGGAACAGTAGTACACCGCTCACTCAGCCACACTATATATAGCATTGTTTACTGCCACTGTGTACCTCGCTCAGCCACGCTATATATATAGCATTGTGTTTTCTGACACTCTGTGTACACGGCTTAGCCTGACTAATATAGCATTGTGTGTACTGCCACTGTGCACCTCGCTCAGCCACGCTATATATAGCATTTTGTGTACTGCCACTGTGCACCTCGCTCAGCCACGCTATATATAGCATTGTGTGTACTGCCACTGTGCACCTCGCTCAGCCACGCTATATATAGCATTGTGTGTACTGCCACTGTGCACCTCGCTCAGCCACGCTATATATATAGCATTGTGTTTTCTGACACTCTGTGTACACGGCTTAGCCTGACTAATATAGCATTGTGTGTACTGCCACTGTGCACCTCGCTCAGCCACGCTATATATAGCATTGTGTGTACTGCCACTGTGCACCTCGCTCAGCCACGCTATATATAGCATTGTGTGTACTGCCACTGTGCACCTCGCTCAGCCACGCTATATATATAGCATTGTGTTTTCTGACACTCTGTGTACACGGCTTAGCCTGGCTCTATAGCATTGTGTGTACTGCCACTGTGCACCTCGCTCAGCCACGCTATATTGTCGAGATTTCCATATGGCGGAATATCGTTTTTCCGATAAACTGAACTGTACATGATCAAATACAAATAAAACCTAATTAATTTCCTTCCCCTAAGGTACAGGAGACAAAGACTTTTTAATGTATGGTGATTGTAGGTTAATATATACATTGATCATTGAGAAAGGCAGAGCATATTTTAATATGGCGATGTAATATTGCCATGCAAGGCTGACTTGTATGTGTCTCTAAAGGAAGGTCAGATGATGAACAACAGGCAGTCAGCTGATGTGCTATTTGCAATGGGTAATCCCATTCACCTTACTGGGAACAATGATATCAGACCATTCTTTGTTTTAGGTCAAAACACTTGACAAGATAGCAAACAAGAGGAGTCTGAGTGACAATAGTGTGTTTAAAAATGGACTAATATCTGTATACAATGGCTCAAACCTGGCTACATTGAATGTGAAACCAAAACCCATGCAAGGTTTCTATGCAATATTTGTGTTTCCAAAGTCCAGACACAAACACAAGGCTTAGGAAATACCTTTATTTTTCTTATAGCTGGGCAAACCAGTAACAATATGAAAATGTTATTGAAAATGTATACGTGTTAATATAAAGATTCCCTGAATGAATATATCCAGAATGGTATAGAAATGTTATATGGTTACCAGTGTTGTATATTAAACAATAATGTTAGAGATATAAAACCATGCTAACAAAAACAATGTTTTATATAAGGAGGTCCATGGTGGTTTTCAATATGCCACTATGATTTTGGATAAAATCCAATCTATCTTAAATATGGTAGAAAAGGTCACTGTATCCTGAATAATAACCAGTGATCCCATCCAGATCAGCTATCCATAAGATATGAAATGTTTATAACATTGATTTATTCACTGTTGGGTTATAATAAAACATGATTTTTGTTTTTAGTTTGCCAAATATCCCAGTAAGTCTGTGATTAGTTAGCCAACAGCACCTACAAAGGGTGAAAGCCAGTATTACACTTGGGTTAAAGATTAGTCACAGAAAGCTCCCATTGGTCACTCCCACTGCCCAGTGATAGGCTAGAAGATTTAATCTCCTGGGCAGGACCATAGGTAGTGAGGGGAATAAGATGAGAGGGGTCATTCAATGAGGATCAGATCATCAGACCATCAGCAGATCTGAGCAGACCAGAACATTAGGGATCCATGCCATCTGAATGATCGCAAGCAGCCACGCCTAAAGGAATACGCCCCAGAGGCCATCTTGGTGACTATACTTGAACCCAGTTATAAATTTTTCTTTTTAGTCATATGGCTTATCACAGCACGAATATCTGAACTTTTGATTTATTGACAATTGTCTTTCTTAGTTTATAGTCATTTATAGCCAAAGGGAGTGGGCTCTTTCAGTGCACAGGAATTGCCCTCTCCATATATTTGATAAAACCCATTCAGTGGGTATATTTTTCTGTCGTTTAACACAATCAATCGTTCAAGAATCGCTGACTGTGAATGCCATAAATGGTTTTGGATAAAAGCGCTAGATATTTCAAGCTACCTCCAAGTATTGATATTTTGATATTTTGCCGCAGTATGTGCAGGCCACGCCTAGCAAGGTTTAGGATGACTCAATAGATATTTCATTCCAAAAGTATATATATGTTACCCGCTTGCTCTGTGTAGTATCACAGGCCAGCGGAGGTTAAAGTATAGACAGAGGGAAAATTCCTGTCATTTATAGTTGATTGCATAGCGATTGTGGGGCAACGCCCAGTCGTCAGATCCACTGAGTCATCCTAAATTTGTTATATTGAATGGTATAGCTGACATCAGCCAGTTTATTTTGGGATAGCGCATTTTTGATTTTGGACTGCGCAATTTTGATTTTTGATAGCCACCATTTTGTTTTTGATAGCCACCATTTTGTTTTTGATAGCAGCCATTTTGATTTTGATAACAGCCATTTTGTTGTCGTTCAATTCATCCATTTTGTCTCCAGAGACCCTGTGGTAAATTGAGTAACAGGGCCGACGGCCATATTTGATGAGTCATAACTCTGCACTGTATTTGAGTTGACTGCTAATTGGTTTAAGCCTTTTGTATTTGGTGATTAAGTATAATAACATTTTGATGTTTTACTGAAATTATTATCCAGCTCATTGCTTATTATAAGAATAACCTTATAAGTTTTGTTTGATATCAAAAGTGCAATTTTATATTGTTTTGATATTGTAATATTTATTCGATATTAAATTGATATTTTTATAAATTGGTCTGCGTTTATTTGCATGTTTAAACCAGTACTGTAAAACCTCGGAAAACGAGCTCACACAGTTAGGCGTGTGTTTGTATCTTTAGCTCCTCCTATTTTTCCCAGGAGCATTACATTTACATTTTTGATTTATATTTATTTTTAACAATTTATACAAACATTGACAAAACGCCCGACAATATATAGCATTGTGTTTACTGCCACTCTGTGTACACCGCTCAGCCAGACTATATACCGTTGTTTACTGACACTCTGTGTACACCGCTCAGCCAGACTATATACCATTGTTTACTGACACTCTGTGTACACGGCTCAGCCTGACTATAAAGCATTGTGTGTACTGCCACTGTGCACCTCGCTCAGCCACGCTATATATAGCATTGTGTTTTCTGACACTCTGTGTACACGGCTTAGCCTGACTATATAGCATTGTGTGTACTGCCACTGTGCACCTCGCTCAGCCACGCTATATATAGCATTGTGTTTACTGCCACTCTGTGTACACCGCTCAGCCAGACTATATACACCGTTGTTTACTGACACTGTGTACACCGCTCAGCCAGACTATATACCATTGTTTACTGACACTCTGTGTACACGGCTTAGCCTGACTAATATAGCATTGTGTGTACTGCCACTGTGCACCTCGCTCAGCCACGCTATATATAGCATTGTGTTTTCTGACACTGTGTACACGGCTTAGCCAGACTATATAGCATTGTGTGTACTGCCACTCTGTGTCTGCTGGGCCTGGGAACAGTAGTACACCGCTCACCCGCCACTGTATAGCATTGTGCTCTGTGTCGCTGCTGGGAATAGTGGTACTGTATAGCATTTCTGTACTGCCACTGTACTGCTGCCAGTCAGCGTGTACTGTAAGGATAAGTGAAATGAGGAAGAAATCCGGTGAAAGAGGAAGGGGCAAGGGAAGAGGTGTTTCCCCTGACGGTTCACGTACAGGCCACAGGGGAGCACCCAAGAAAACCCACTCAATACCGCCCATGTTGTCCAGGACAACAACCCTCACAAATCCAAAAGAACAGGACCAGATAATTACTTGGATGACCTCTCAAGCGTCCAGCAGTGGGTTAAGCAGCACCAGCACATCACGCACGAGGTCCGAGTCCTCAGCCAGTTACAAGGAGCCAGTGGGCACAAAGCTGACACAACCGGCAGCGACACCACGCACACAACTGCCAGATAACCAGTCCTATGAATTACCTCAGGACACAATGGGGTATTCGCAGGAGCTATTCCCAGCCCAACAAACTTCCACCTATGAAAGGTCAATGGAGGAACAGCCAGAAATGTTGTGCCCGGATTCACAACCATTAACTGTGGGAAATGCACCGCGCACTGAAATACAAGGCGAGTCCGAGGAGGACTCGGAAACCCAAATCCCAGAGCAAGTTGGGCAGGAGGGGTTGCAATTGCAGGAGGTCGGCCGACAAGATCTGGAAGATGACGTTGGAGTGAGCTGCGCAGAGGTTGTTCTGGGGAGCTCTACTCCACGGCGGCGGCCCCCCACAATGACATATGACGAGTTTGAGGAGATGGAAGAGGAGGGTATGGACAATGTGGACAGAGACCCAGATTTTATTTGTGAACGAGAACATCGCCGTCGTAGCAGCAGCACAGATGAGTCTGTTGAAGAACCCACTGCTGCACGAGTTCGCCTTGTGCCACAAGGTAGGCGGCGCGCAATTTCAGGCACCACAAGCGGGGAAGTTAGAGTGAGAGGCAAAAGAGGAGGAAACAGAAATCGCCAGCAAGGAGGCAGGTGCTCCAAAGTCTGGGCTTTCTTTGAAGACTGCACTGAGGATGTTACCATGGCGATTTGCAAGGTGTGCAAGACTCGCCTGAGCAGGGGGAAAAGTATTAACAACCTCTCCACCACCAGCATGAGCCGCCACATGCTATCCAAACATCCCACTCTGTGGGCAAACGCGGCAGGACAGGGTACCAGCAACACTGCCTCCCTTGGGTTCACCAGACTCACCACCAGACCCGCCTCAGCAGCAGCAGTAGCCCAGCCATTGCGTGGTTCACAACATTCACAAACATCAGACGACGCTGACACTGTCACTTTCCGGAGTAGTGCTCTTGAGGTCTCCCAGTGTTCATCAAACACAACAACCAACAGCCCTTCCGTGTGCAGCGCTACGGTTCAGTTGTCTGTGTCGGAGATGTTTGAGCGCAAGAGGAAATTGCCAGCAAATGACCCCCGGGCCGTGGCAGTAACAGCCAGCATAGCCAAGCTTCTGGCCTGCGAAATGCTGCCATATCGAGTGGTGGAGACAAACAGCTTCAAGGGCATGATGTCAGTGGCCATCCCACGTTACGTGGTTCCCAGCCGCTACCACTTTGCGCGCTCTGCAGTGCCTGAGTTGCAAGAGCACGTGGTCAGCAAAATAACCCGAAGCTTGAAGAATGCCGTTGCCTGCAAGGTTCACCTCACCACTGACACTTGGACGAGTGCGTTCGGCCAGGGTCGATACATCTCCCTTACCGCGCACTGGGTGAACCTTGTGGAGCCTGGCAGCGATTCCTCACCTGCTACGGCGCGGGTGTTGCCCACGCCGCAAACAGCTGCACCGCCGTCCCTCCCACTGGATAACAACAGCAGCATCTACCTCTCTGACTCCTTCTCCTCCAACGCATCTCAAAGCTGTACCTCATCCGGAAACGCTAACCCAGCAGCAGTAAGATCGTGGAAGCAGTGCAGCACAGCTGTTGGCATGCGTCAGCAAGCGTTGCTGAAGCTGATCTGCCTTGGGGATAAGCAGCACACAGGGGAGGAAATTTGGAAGGGAATAAAGGAACAGACGGATTTGTGGCTGGCACCGCTGGACTTGAAACCGGGCATGGTTGTGTGTGATAATGGGAGTAATCTCATTCGCGCTTTAAGGTTGGCTAAGCTGACACACATCCCTTGCCTGGCGCACGTGATGAACCTAGTAGTTCAGCGGTTCCTGAGGACATACCCAGGCGTGGCCGATCTTCTGTTGAAGGTGCGTCGAGTGGCCAAACATTGTAGAAATTCCAGTACTGCTTCGGGGGCACTCGCCAAGATGCAGGAGCGCTTCAATCTCCCCCACCATCGCTTGCTGTGTGATGTCCCTACGCGCTGGAATTCTACGCTGCACATGCTAGCACGCTTTTGTGAGCAGAAGAGTGCAGTGGTCCAGTACATGACGGCGCAGTACCGAGGCGCATCCGGACAGCTGCCAAGCTTCTGTGGATCCGATTGGGCCAACATGTTGGACCTCTGCCAAGTCCTCCAAAATTTTGAGCAATCCACGTTGCTTGTGAGCAGTGACAACTCTTCAGTCAGCATTACCATACCACTGCTGTGTTTACTGAAGAGGTCAATGTTGAAAATCAAGGAAACAGCTGTCATGATGCAACTGGGGGAATCTGAAGGAGAAAACGATCAGCGTGATGGTACCAACATCAGGCCATCTGCCTCAGGGAACGCTGGCCCCAGCAGCTATGACGAAGAAGAGGAGGAGGAACAGCTGGAGTTGGAGCAGGAATTTCATGCCACCACTGACGAGGGCCAGAGCGGTGCACGTTGGACTTTCACAATTCAACGCGAATGGTCAGCAGAAGCAGACCAGGAGGAAGGTGACGACTATGATGCATCACAACAACTATCACAACGCTCACAAGAGGATGATGAGGATTCTGGTAGGACTCTGGCACACATGGCTCAATTCATGCTAGACTGCATTGAACGTGACCCACACATTGTGCGCATTCTGGACAACACCAATTACTGGGTTTATACCCTTCTGGATCCACGGTACAAACACAATGTTCCAAAACTGCTTGAAGAAAGAGTCAGACAGGTCAAAATGGAAGAATACCAGCAGGCCCTTGTGGAGACTTTAGAGAGGAGATTGACATCCTCCCCCTCCTCTAGCCAGTTGTACGCAGACAGACTGACTTCCGCAAACCCAGGACGACCAGGAGGGCAGCAAACAACGCAAGCCGCAGCTAGTGCCCAAAAGGGAACGGTATCGGCAGTGTCCTTGGAGTGGGAAAATTTTCTGACACCCATGCAGCAGCAGCCCACTGAACAGCAAGCGTGCAGATCCACCTCCAACACCGATCGCCTGGAGAAGATGGTCAAGGACTACATGTCAGATGACGTAGCTGTGTCGAACAATCCATCTGCACCCTTCAACTATTGGGTATCGAAGCTAGACACCTGGCACGAACTGGCAATGTACGCAATAGAGGTGCTGGCTTGCCCGGCAGCCAGCGTTATGTCGGAACGTTGTTTCAGTGCTGCCGGAGGCATCATCACAGATCGGCGTATCCGCCTCTCCACAGAAAATGCAGACCGTCTGACTCAAATTAAAATGAATCAATCCTGGATTGGAAATGACTACGCAACACTCCAGGACCCCAACCAAGTAACATGACCAATGAACATCTGGGATGGTGTAGCATTTCCGGTCCCTGTTTATTGAACCTCTCATCTGTATTACATTTATGACTGCATGGCGGCAAAAAGCATTGCTGCTATATCCGCACGCTTTTTGTCCTCATGCAAGGCCTGGGTTGTTGTGTCTCAAAAACCGTGGCCTTCTCCTCCTGCGCCTGCTCCTGTTCCATCACGTCTGCTGCTGCTGGGTTAGCGTTGCCGCGTGGTCCCTGTTTATTGAACCACTTATCTTTATTACATTTATGACTGCATGGCGGTACAAAGCATGCTAACCGCACGCTTCTTGCCCTCATGCAAGGCCTGGGTTGTTGTGTCTCACAAAGCGTGGCCTTCTCCTCCTGCGCCTCCTCCTGTTCCATCACGTGTGCTGCTGCTGGGTTAGCGTTACCGGTCCCTTTTCCTGGAACCTCTTATATGTATTACATTTATGACTGCATGCCGACAAAAAACATGTTACCTGTGCAAAGAAAACAGACATTTCCCGCATTTAAAAGACAGTTTTCCCTTTGAAACTTTAAAATCGATTTTCTCAAAAACTATAAGCTCTTTTTGCTATTTTTTTTTCCTCTTGTACCCACTCCCAAGGTGCACATACCCTGTAAATTTGGGGTATGTAGCATGTAAGGAGGCTTTATAAACCACAAAAGTTCGGGTCCCCATTGACTTCCATTATGTTCGGAGTTCGGGTCGAACACCCGAACATCGCGGCCATGTTCGGCCTGTTCGGCCCGAACCCGAACATCTAGATGTTCGCCCAACACTACCAAATAGTAAAACTACACTCTAAAGCATTTTTCATATACAAATACATTACTTTGACACTAAAAATTAACTCATTACCTCCTACACTCCCCAAATTTTTTTTTTTTTTTTTGCATTTAAAAAAAAAAAAAATACAATTAAATATTTAAAAAGTTCAGTCCCTAAGGTAACTATTTATGTATTTTTTTTTATGTCAAGAGGGTATAACACTGTTACTTTATAAAACTATGGGCTTGTAATTCGGGATGGATGCAAAACTGAAAAAAATGCACCTTTATTTCCAAATAAAATATTGGCGCCAAACATTGTGATAGGGACAAAATTTAAACGGTTTTATATCTGGGACAAAAGGGCAAATACATTTCATGGGTTTTAATTACAGTAGCATGCATTATTTAAAAACTATAAATGCCGAAAACTAAAAAATTATAATTTTCCCACTTTTTTTTTCTATTTTCCCCATTAAAACACATTTAGAATAAAATAATTCTTGGGATAATGTCCCACCTAAAGAAAGCCTAATTGATGGCGAACAGAACAAGATATATTTAATTTCATTGTGATAAGTAATTATAAAGTTATAGACGAATGAATGGAAGGAGCGCTGAAAGGTGAAAATTGCTCTGGTGCTCAAGGGGTAAAACCCCTCAGTTGTGAAGTGGTTAAATGCATTAAAGAAAAAAAACAAAAACTCAAACACACACAAAACACCAAGTTAAACTTGCTACAAAATCAAGTTATAGAATTTTGCCCATTCATCCCTACATGCAATATGCATGTCTGCAACATCTAAAACCAATAGAAAGTATTACATTGATCCAGGTCCCATATAATTGATATCCAATTGACCATCATATATAATACAGACCTATTATCCACCACAGCAGCATATTTACCATGTATACTGCTGTATAACCCACCCGCCTTCCAAAATAACACATCCCCCCCCCCCCCAAATAAAAAACAAAACTTCAGGAAAACACTTCACACCAGACCAATTCCCATGGTGGTCAGAAATTAGCTTATAGTTGGAGCTAAGACCACCTGTGTGCAGGAGGCGGGAACTCCCACATTGGCCTCTATTCATAAAGCATTCCCGCTTGCGGTAATGCTCAAAACAGCTGACTTTCCCCACCATTCAGCAAAGTGTCCATTCATAAAAGCTGTTTCCGCATGAAAAGCTGACATTCCTGAGCAGTGCAGGAAATTACCGCCTTGTGCGGAGATTATCACAACACGTCACTTCATAAAGACTAGAGCAGGCGGAATGTGAACGGAGAACACCGACTGTTTAGATAACGCGATAAGCCAGCAATAACAGGCAAGCTAATGGAGAGACAGACCTCCCAGGCAGCTGCAGTGAGAACAGAACAGAACAAAAAATGCATCCCGGAATACTAAGGCTGTGTTTAACCCCTTGGGTACCTGTTTTCAGATAAATTTCACATCAGAAAGCCTGCATGTGTAACATTTCTTGAAGTTCTTCTAAGTTGTGGCAATTAAATAGATTGTTTAGAAAGACTAAAGGCTCATACACACATCAGACCATAGTCTTTGGAAAATGAAAGATCACAGACCAATCTTACCACCCTTCATGTAGTATGAGAGCCATACCTACACAGTCTTTTCTATGGAGCTGAACTCCACATTAGAAAAAAATCTTTGCAAGATGCTGCACACACAGATGCTGTACAGACACAAAAGATCAGTATCTGCAAAAGATCTGTTCCTGCCAAAAATCCATTCCTGCAAATTGCAATGATAGTCTATGAGATCTGCAGATCATCATACACACATGATTTGACTGGCATTCATCTGCAGATCAAGCAATCTTTCGCAGATCTGAAAATCCATCCTGGTGGATCTGATCTGCAGATGAATGTCAGTTAAATCATGCGTGTATGATGATCTGCAGATCTCATAGACTATCATTGCAATTTGCAGGAATGGATTTTTGGCAGGAACAGATCTTTTGCAGATACTGATCTTTTGTGTCTGTACAGCATCTGTGTGTGCAGCATCTTGCAAAGGTTTCTGTCTGATGTGGAGTTCAGCTCCATAGAAAAGACTGTGTAGGTGTGGCTCTCATACTACATGGAAGGGGGTAAGATTTCTGTCTGATGGGGAGTGCAGCTCCATAGAAAAGACTGTGTAGGTGTGGCTCTCATACTACATGAAGGGTGGTAAGATTAGTCTTTGGAAAATGAAAGATCACAGACCATAGTCTGATGTGTGTATGCACCCTAAGACAGAGTCAGAAAAGATTCAGGGCAAGGAGAGGCAGGTTAAAAAAAATTCACATGTAAAGGGATGCTGGGGCTGCCTCCTTTATAGTTACTCTCTCTGCACATAGAAAATGTATCACCTCAGCAGCACCGCTAGTTTAGTGCGGGAATTTCCTGACCTATTATCGCAAGTGTAAACATTTTTATGAATTCGCACACAAAAGTCTAAAATACCGATGCTGTGTTTTCCCTCCAAGATTTTTTTTTCTGCAAATGTTTTATGAATAGAGCCCAATGCAGTAGTAGGGAGGGTCAATTAAATGCAAATGCTAACAAGTTGATGCAGGATCATGCAATTTTATATGCAAATATATACAGCTTGGAAATTGGCCAGATAAATCCTGCCATGGTGATTGTTCATTTTCAAGATGCATACATTTGCATGTAAATTTTGCATAATACTGCACCAGCTTGCTATCATTTGCATTTCATTGCCGATCCCTAGTCAGGAACTATAACAAATACTGGCTATATTTTAGTGGTCAAATTCTAAGCAGCAAAAAATTGCCTCCAAGCAATATAAAATTGGCATCAACACAAAATGGTTACCATTTCATTGACCAGGCGCATTGCTAGGGCCCTGGGAGATCTGGGGCACCAGGCCACAGTCAAGCTGTGACACGTGTTCCCACATAGAAATACCATAAACAGGCAGCATTTTACAATAATGGCAGAGCTTCTGTGTTGGCCTGGGTGTTGTGCTCGGCTGGCCTGCTGGTGATGTTGTGCTGGCTGGACTGGCAGTGCTGGATTAACAAGCTTGTGGAACTGTGCTGCCTGGCTTAATGAGCTGGTGATGCGGACTGTGTTGTGTCAGCTGGCTGAGTGACCACCTGATCTGCCGATGCTATGCTGTGTGACCTACTGTGCTGCAGGATGGCTGACCCATACCAACTGGCAGGCAGCAGACGGGACACAACAAGCACACAGCTCAACCTCCTGTTTGTCCTAAAGGAAACCCAAGCCTTCCAGACTGCAAGCATTTATAGTTACCTGGGTGCTTTCTCCAGCCCCCTGTAGGCCGTGGGCTTCCTCACCATCCTCCCAGTCCCATCCATTTATCTGCTGTCCAGCTCGGTAGTCTGGAAGTTCTGCAAATGCATGACTGAGCATCCGTGGCTGCACTCCTGTGGCTAGGAGTATTCTGCGCAGACAACCGGCCACAGAAGCACCATTGGGGCTGCACACAGTCAGGTATACACAGGGGAACATGACTGAGCCCAGTCACAGCTTTAAAAGGAACCTAAACTGAGAATTGTATGGATTTTTCTTTTAAAAATACTACCAGTTGCCCGACTCTCCTGCTGATCCTGTGTCTCTAATACTTTTAGCCACAGCCCCTGAACAGACATGCAGAGCAGGTGCTCTGACTGAAGTCAGACTGGATTAGCTGCATGCTTGTTTCAGGTGTGTGATTCAGCCACTACTGCAGCCAAAGAGATCATCAGGAGTGCCAAGCAACTGGTATTGTTTAAAAGTAAACATCCATATCCCTCTCAGTAAAGGTTCCGTTAAACCAGGCCAGCCAGCGGAGGAACGGAGCAGCCCTGGAGGATGGCGAGGGAGCCCACAGGGGGCTGGAGGAAGTGCCAAGTATAAATGCTTGTACACTATAAAGTAGGGTTGATCAATGAGATACAACTATTGGAGTTCATGCAGAGCTGTGGAGTAGCTACAAAAATCATCCAACTCGGACTCCTCAGTTTAGTGACACCAAATATTCCAGGTACCAAAATTGCTTCAGCTGACTTTGGCTCCACAGATCAGGATGTATGTAAATTTGTATGCAAATATATTCAGCTTGAAATGTGACCAGTCAAGTCCCACACAGGTTCAATTGATTGGTCCATTTTCAAGCTGTATATATTTGCATAAACATTTAGACAAGTCCGCATGAACTTACTTTCATGGATCATCCCTACTTTCAAGTACAATGGTCTCTATTCAGAAAGCACTACCGCATTCCTTAAATGCTCAAAACAGCTGATTTTTCTGATCAACTTCCCAAATTACAATTCACTAAACTTGTTACCACACAAAAAAAATACATAAACAAAACCGTTCCCGACTAGTGAGGTAAATTACTGACTTATGCCGTAATTACGCCGGGAAATGGCAAGAAATGTCAATTCACAATGATTTGCACACTTCATTTACCGGACAAAAGCGTTTGGTAATTTTCTCCAGCCCACAGCAGCCGACAACCTGCTCTCCTCATGCTGTCTCTGTGCAGTAACTTAACAGACAGCCTTTGGGGAGAACCTGGCAGCCAATAGGGAGAGACACACAGCCTGCTTCTCATGCTAATTGGATGCAATAGGTATGCAGCTGGGACTTTCAGTGTATCAATGCAGAGACAAGCTACAACTCTGCCGGCATCCCTTTAGATGTGCATATTTGTATTTTAGCACATAGAAGAGCTCCCCCTGGTGGCTCCAGCACATCTAAAGGGATGACAGGCGGCACAGTCTGGAAAACCTCTGAGTCACACACACAGCTCCCTGCCTGCTTCCCTGCTAGAAGGCTGGTAAGGGAAACTGAGGCCTCTTTTCCACGAACTGTTGAGCTGTGTGCTCAGCGAGCAGTTACCAGGCAGCAGCGAGCAGTTGTGAGTTTGAGAGGCATTTCACTGCCTGTAAACAGTTCATGGAAAAGAGGCCTTACCGACCAGGGCTTAGTGGATTGAGGCAGTTTGTTCGGTAAATTACCAAACTTCTGCCTCATGGGAGAAAACTTTTGTGAATTTGGAATAATAAAAAAAAAAAAAAGTGTAAAATACCGCATGAGGTATTTTATCTCCTTTTTTTTTTTAAATTGAACTGCTTATTGTGAATAGAGCCCATTGAGCAGTAATTCATAAAAAAGGTAACCTTTATTTTCTTGCAGACTCAATTGCCATAAGTGAGGATCCTAACTTAGTATGCTTTTTTTTTTTTTTTTTTTTTTTGGGGGGGGGGGGGGGGGTTACAGGCAGCACCATGACTTACCTACTGGGGGCTACTTCATAGAATCCTGCAGCAGAGTACACTCCCAGCCACAATGTATGCCAGCAGATGCATGCCGCAATGTATACTGGGAGCTGTAGTATGCAGTGCAGCCAGGAGCACACTCTACAGTGGGATTCTTTTAGGTGCAGCAAGCTGCAGCTGGCAATCATCACAGGGACAAGGGGCTACACGAGCCACCCCCAGGTAAGAAATGGTGCTCCCCAACCCCCATTAGCATACCAAGTTCCAAATCTCCCTTACAGAGAGGTTCAATTTGGTACAAAAATTCTACAGGTGCACTTAAAGGAAACATGAGGCAAATGAAATCAATGTAGCTTTACTTACCTTGGGCTTCCTGCAGCTCCTAGAAGTCTGTGTCCCTCGCCGCAGTTCTGCTGTCACCCACTCCATAGTGGTCACTGGCTTCTGCACATGCATGGGTGCATGCACCGCTCATGCGCCTGTGGCTGGGAGTGTGCTGCGTAGTAGTACTGCCCTTGTGCAGAATGCTCCCAGGCATGAGAACTCAGCATTACACACACACACCCGTGCTTGCACAGAAGTCACTGCTGAGGGGGACACAGGAAGAATGGGTGGCAGCAGAACTGCAGCGAGGACTACACAAGACTTCTAGTCCTGAAGGAGGCTCCAGGTAAGTAAAGCTAAACTGATTTAAAGGAGGAACTGTAGTGAAAATGACAACATAATTATTGTTTACGATATTCATCTATTGATTATTTAGCAAGTGGTTTCCCATTGTAAAATCTTTTCTCTCCCTGATTTACATTCTGAAATATATCCCTGGTGGTGAGCGACATCTTTAGTTCTGCCAGGTGATCTGCGCGGAATGTTCATTACTGAGTTCTATGCACAGAGGAAGATATTGCTTGTTGGTTGGAAAATGCCACAGTTTCCCACAATGCAATGAGGGTCAAACACAGCAAACTGTCAGGACATCCCACTGTGGGAGGGGCTTCACCACAATATCCACCATACAGACCCTCCTGATCTATTTTAGAAAAGGTAAATATTGCTTGTGGGAAAGGGGGCATCAGCTACTTACTGGGCTTCTGTGTGATGGGGGCTGCTGGCTGAGTGGCTGTGTGCTGGGGATGCTGCTGCTGGCCATGTGATGGGGGGCTGCTGCTGTGTGATGGGGGCAGCTGTGCCAGCGGCATGACAGGAGGGCAGCTGCGGCTTCTGTGTGATGGGGGGCTGCTAGCTGTGTGCTGGGGATGCTGCTGCTGCTGGCCATGTGATGGGGGGCTGCTGCTGTGTGATGGGGCAGCTGTGTCTGCGGTGTGACAGGAGGGCAGCTGCGGCTGCTGTGTGATGGGGGGCTGCTGGCTGTGTGCTGGGGATGCTGCTGCTGCTGCTGCTGGCCATGTGATGGGATGCTGCTGCTGTGTGATGGGGCAGTTGTGTCTGCGGTGTGACAGGAGGGCAGCTGCGGCTGCTGTGTGATGGGGGGCTGCTAGCTGTGTGCTGGGGATGCTGCTGCTGGCCATGTGATGGGGGGCTGCTGCTGTGTGATGGGGCAGCTGTGTCTGCGGCATGACAAGAGGGCAGCTGCGGCTGCTGTGTGATAGGGAAGGGGGCAGATGTGGCTTCTGTGTGACTGGGGGGCTGCTGGCTGGGGGCTGCTGCTGCTGCGCATGCACAATCTGTGTCCCTCTCCCTCCCCCTGACAGAGAGTATGTGAGCTCAGCTAGTTAGGCCTCCTTTCCATGGACTGCTGATAGGCAGTGAAATGCCTCTCAACCTTCACTTCTGCCTGGTAACTGCTTGCTGAGGCTACCTTCTGCTGCTGGCCCTGCTGGAGCAGGCATAAGATGGCAGGTACAGGAGAGACAGGCAGCACGCTGTGGGATCCCACGCCAAAGGAATCCATTTCAAACAATGCAAGTGCAGGAGGCAGAGCTATTCAAGCTTTTTCCAATCTCCCTCCTTTTGACATCAAATCCACGCCCCCTGCCAGTGATTGGCCAAGGGGGCAGTGGAATTTAATGTGACAGGCTCAGCCTCAGCCCATAGTGATAGCTGTAGGCTGATGCTAGTGCCAAACCCCGCCCACAACATGTTGCAATAGGAGTTCCCTGCTGTACAAGACAGTCCCGCCCCTCAGTTTAGCCAGCCAGTTACTGCAGCCCAGCCTCAGCCTTTGTCCCTCCCCATTATAGATGCGAAGTTCGGATCTTTTCAATGATCCGGATGATTCAAATCGGATCATTGAAAAGTTCCGGATCTTTGATCCGAATCTCGGATCATTTTACAAGGAAAGCATTCGGGCGTGAAATGACTAGCAGGACAGGAGAAGGGGAGGGGGGTGGACAGGGGAGGACTGGGACCTTTTGGCCTGGGGGGAAAACACAACCCAGAGGCCCTTGGGGGGGGGGGGGGGTGTTTACAACAGTGAGGCGAACAACAAAGATGGGATTGACCGTGGCATGATGTGGGCGGAGCTAACTGTATGGCACTATCATGCCAGTATGGACCAAAAATCTGTGAGGAATGCCTTAAAGAATTAAGGCAGTTCTGATGGCAAAAAAAAATATCATATTCAGTACTAGCAAAACATACCTAATAAAGTGGCTAACGAAATACAGGTAGTCTCTGGTTAATGAAGGAGATAGAGAATGTGGGTTCGTTCTTAAAGGGAAGGTTCAGGGAGGGTGAGTAAAAAATAAAAATCAATTTCCACTTACCTGGGGCTTCCTCCAGCCCGTGGCAGGCAGGAGGTGCCCTCGCCGCCGCTCCGCAGGCTCCCGGTGGTCTCCGGTGGCCGACCCGACCTGGCCAGGCCGGCTGCCAAGTCGGGCTCTTCTGCGCTCCAAGGCCCGGAACTTCTGCGTCCCACGCCGGCGCGCTGACGTCATCGGACGCTCTACTGCGCAGGCGCAGAACTACTGTGCATGCGCAGTAGAGCCCGGAGGACGTCAGATGATGTCAGCGCGCCGGCGTGGGACGCAGAAGTTCTGGGCCTTGGAGCGCAGAAGAGCCCGACCTGGCAGCCGGCCTGGCCAGGTCGGGTCGGCCACCGAAGACCACCGGGAGCCTGCGAAGCGGCGGCGAGGGCACCTCCTGCCTGCCACGGGCTGGAGGAAGCCCCAGGTAAGTGGAAATTGATTTTTATTTTTTACCCACCCTCCCTGAACCTTCCCTTTAATCTGAATCCGTTCTTAAGTCAGAACACTCATTTCTGTGCCTCTTCTGTCGTCCTCTATGTCACCTGTTCCCCCTGTGCCTTTTTTGTCCCCCTCTGTGTTACCCGTGTGTCTCTTGTCTCCCTCTGTGTCACCTCATGTCCCGTTCCTTATTTCCCCAGTGTCCCCTTTGTTCCCCTGTGCCTTTTTTGTCCCCGTGTCACCTCTGTTCCCCGTCTCTTTTGTCCCCCTATGTTACATCTGTTCCACGTGTCACCTCTGTTCCTCCTCTGTTACCTCATGTCCCCCTGTGCCTTTTTGTCCCGCAATCTCTTTTGTTCCCTCATGTTACATCTGTTCTTCCCCCTCTGTTCTCACTGTGCCTCTTTTGTCCTCGTGTGTCACCTCATGTCCCTGTGTCACCTGTTCCCCCTCTGAGATGTGGTGTATTTATACTTACCTTGGGTTTCCTCCAGCTCCATGAGGTGTGTAGGCTCCCTTGCCGCCCTCTCCATTGTGTTGTAGTCCCCCATGGTAATCTGGCTGGCCGCACTCTTCTACGCAGGTACGGCTCGACTGCATGTGCACCCCCATCATGCTTCCACAGCTAGGAGCGTTCTGTGCCTGTGCACTGTGCAGACGCAGAGCACTCGTGCATGGCAGGGCATTGTAGAAGCACATGACTGGCTGCTACTGGCCAGATTACTGGGAGGGGTTGTGTAATATTACAACAAAGTGGCCAGAGAGGACAGCAAGGGAGCACCTCATGGGGCTGGAGGAAGCCACAGGTAAGTATAAATACACCAGTACACAACACAACCCAAGTTTCCTTTACTTCCGATGCATCATCCAGTTGTACTAATACCTTGTACTTAATAAAGCCTTAATAAAGGACTTATGATGCAAAGTAAAAAATCTATTTTGTACTCACCTGGGGCTTCTTCCCTCCCTGAGCAGCCGTCTCAGTCCCTCGCTGCAGCCCCGGTCCTCCTTGGTATCCCCTCTGGCTGTCCGCAATGATGGCAACCCGCTGGTGGGGTCGGCTCTTCTGTGCCTGCGCGTCTATGTCATCTCACGCATACTGCACTTGCGCACAACTATTGCACAGGCACAATATGCGCCAGATGATGTGGGCAGACGCAGAAGAGCTGACCCCAGCAGCGGGTCACCATCATTGCGGACAGCCAGAGGGGACACGTAGGAGGACCGGGGCTGCAGCGAGGGACTGAGACGGCTGTAGCGGGGATGGAAGAAGCCCCAGGTGAGTAAAAGATAGATTTTCTACTTCACATCAGAAGTTCTTTAAGTAAAGTGGTAAGTGCTATTGAGGTAGTACAATATATCAGTATGCAGCCAAAGTAGTATATATAAATATGCATGACTTAAAGGGATACTTAAGTAAAAAAAAAAATGATTTTTACTCACCTGGGACATCCCTCAGCCCCCTGAAGCTGTATGGTGCCCTTGCCTTCCGGGTTTCGGCGACAGCCGCCGACAGGCTGGGAACGTGAGTGATTCTCCGCGTTCCCAGCCGCTATATAACCCTCTATGCTGCTATAGCGTATATGTTATACGCTATAGCACCATAGAGGGTGGTATATGTTATACGCTATAGCAGCATAGAGGGTGGTATATGTTATACGCTATAGCAGCATAGAGGGTGGTATATGTTATACGCTATAGCAGCATAGAGGGTGGTATATGTTATACGCTATAGCAGCATAGAGGGTGGTATATGTTATACGCTATAGCAGCATAGAGGGTGGTATATGTTATACGCTATAGCAGCATAGAGGGTGGTATATGTTATACGCTATAGCAGCATAGAGGGTGGTATATGTTATACGCTATAGCAGCATAGAGGGTGGTATATGTTATACGCTATAGCAGCATAGAGGGTGGTATATGTTATACGCTATAGCAGCATAGAGGGTGGTATATGTTATACGCTATAGCAGCATAGAGGGTGGTATATGTTATACGCTATAGCAGCATAGAGGGTGGTATATGTTATACGCTATAGCAGCATAGAGGGTGGTATATGTTATACGCTATAGCAGCATAGAGGGTGGTATATGTTATACGCTATAGCAGCATAGAGGGTGGTATATGTTATACGCTATAGCAGCATAGAGAGTAATATAGCGGCTGGGAACGCGGAAAATCACTGGCGTTTCCAGCCTGTCGGCGGCTGTCGCCGAACCTGGAAGTAGCCGCCGGTGGGGACAGGAGGATCGGAGCGAGGCTGCGAGGGCACCATACAGCTTCAGGGGGCTGAGGGATGCCCCAAGTGAGTAAATATTTTTTTTTTTTTACTTAAGTATCCCTTTAAATAGAAAGTGCTGCAAAAAGCTATATAAGCGAATACCAGTCCAGCAGGCAGCAGTGAAAGGGTTACATGAATACATCAGACAGTGGAATGCCTGGCTAGTGTGTTCAGAACTGGCCTGTTCAAAGCAGAACAAAGGAAAGGCAGAGGAGGTGTGGCTTACAAGGTGACTCTGCTCTGTAGACTCTGCCACTAGTGATGGGTCGTTTGCGAACGACCCGGCTCTAAGAGCCGGCTCTTTGCTGTGAACGACAAGAGCCGGTTCTCAGTTTTTAAAGAGCCGATGCCTCAGCCGCCCCACACAGCTCTGATTTGCTGTGTAATAAAGGGCGCTGAGGCATGCTGGGAGATGTAATCCTGTAGTTGCAGCTTGTAGGTGTGTATGGGGCAGAGCAGAGCAGTAGCAGGAGGGATTGGGGCAGTCAGCGAAGCAGTCTGGAGTTGTCATGGAGACGGGGGCGGGGCTTTTACTCCGATTCTGAGTGGTGTCCAGTGATATTTAATGAAGAGCCGATTGAGAGCCGTAAGAGCCGGCTCTTTAATGGGAGCCGATTCAGAAGAGCCGATTCTCCGAGAAGAGCCGGAATTCCCATCACTATCTGCCACTGTCAGCCTCCTTGTCCTTCCCAGCTACAAGAGGCAGGAGGCTGGGATTGAGGGAGACACTCGGCAGGGAGAGACATCAGGCAGCACTGGAATACTCAGGCTGTCTCTGCCCTTTCAAATGATGCGCTGGAGGCGACGCTGCTCTCTTCTCCTCACTGGCTGGCTGTGTCTGCAGGCAAGGGGTGGGATCTCTGTTGCCTAGCGGCCAGTCTTAGCAGCAGCCAGAATAGTAGCTGTTCGGGAGAAGGGCCACCCGCTTCTGCAAATGTAAGATTCAGCCCTGGGCGGCCCTGATGCAAGGGACAGGAGGCGGCCCGGGGGGCAATCGCCCCCCCCCCTCCCCCCGGGCCAGTCCGCCACTGTTTCATACAAAATGCACGTAATCTGGCAGATTCCCTGCAACATACACATAATCTGGCAACGGATTCCCTCCAAAATAAACCAATGTGACTACAACAGTTTTAACAATCGATCCGTGACTGTTACAAATGTTACCATATATTTACGGATAATCCATAAAGGTGGCCATACATTAGGGGACTTGGTGGCCAATCGATCATCCGATTTGATTATAATCAAATCGGAAGGAATTCGGTGCTGCGAAGTGCACGCCCGATCGACGATGTGATCAATTTTGTCCTGAAATTGGTGCACGAATTGGTCAGACAAGCTGCAAGGTGTAGGGCCGACTTCCTCAATCGGGTGCGCGGAAGTAACAAAGAGCGATGAAACCCCCGGAGCAGTTTTCACAGTGTAAAAATGTACATGTGTGCGTTTATACATTACCTGTCCCGTGTCACAGTGTCCTGCCCCTTTTCCATCAGCCCCATATATGCCATCAGCATGTGTCATGGAAGAGCAGCGGATTGGGACACTGGATGGGCACTGCGACACAGGACAGGTAATGTATAAATGCACACCTGCACACTAGGGAACAGCGGAAGATTGGGCCGCTGGATGGGCACTGTGACACAGGACAGGTAATGTATAAATGCACACCTGCACACTAGGGAACACCGGAAGATTGGGACGCTGGATGGGCACTGCGACACAGGACAGGTAATGTATAAATGCACACGTGCACACTAGGGAACAGCAGAAGATTGGGACGCTGGATGGGCACTGCGACACAGGTCAGGTAATGCATAAATGCACACGTGCACACTAGGGAACAGCGGAAGATTGGGACGCTGGATGGGCACTGCGACACAGGACAGGTAATGCATAATTGCACACGTGCACACTAGGGAACAGCGGAAGATTGGGACGCTGGATGGGCACTGCGACACAGGACAGGTAATGTATAAATGCACACGTGCACACTAGGGAACAGCGGAAGATTGGGACGCTGGGTGGGCACTGCGACACAGGACAGGTAATGTATGAATGCACACATGCACACTAGGGAACAGCAGAAGATTGTGACGCTGGATGGGCACTGCGACACAGGACAGGTAATGCATAAATGCACACGTGCACACTAGGGAACAGCGGAAGATTGGGACGCTGGATGGGCACTGCAACACAGGACAGGTAATGTATAAATGCACACGTGCACACTAGGGAACAGCAGAAGATTGGGACACTGGATGGGCACTGCGACACAGGACAGGTAATGTATAAATGCACACGTGCACACTAGGGAACAGCGGAAGATTGGGACGCTGGATGGGCACTGCGACACAGGACAGGTAATGTATAAATGCACACGTGCACACTAGGGAACAGCGGAAGATTGGGACGCTGGATGGGCACTGCAACACAGGAAAGGTAATGTATAAATGCACACCTGCACACTAGGGAACAGCGGAAGATTGAGGCGCTGGATGGGCACTGCGACACAGGACAGGTAATGAATAAATGCCCACCTGCACACTAGGGAACAGCGGAAGATTGGGACGCTGGATGGGCACTGCGACACAGGAAAGGTAATGTATAAATGCACACCTGCACACTAGGGAACAGCGGAAGATTGAGGCGCTGGATGGGCACTGCGACACAGGACAGGTAATGTATAAATGCACACCTGCACACTAGGGAACAGCGGAAGATTGGGGCGCTGGATGGGCACTGCGACACAGGACAGGTAATGTATAAATGCACACCTGCACACTAGGGAACAGCGGAAGATTGGGACGCTGGATGGGCACTGCGACACAGGACAGGTAATGTATAAATGCACACGTGCACACTAAGGAACAGCGGAAGATTGGGACGCTGGATGGGCACTGCGACACGGGACAGGTAATGTATAAATGCAAACCTGCACACTAAGGAACAGCGGAAGATTGGGACGCTGGATGGGCACTGTGACACAGGACAGGTAATGTATAAATGCACACCTGCACACTAGGGAACAGCGGAAGATTGGGACGCTGGATGGGCACTGCGACACAGGACAGGTAATGTATAAATGCACACCTGCACACTAGGGAACAGCGGAAGATTGGGACGCTGGATGGGCACTGCGACACAGGAAAGGTAATGTATAAATGCACACCTGCACACTAGGGAACAGCGGAAGATTGAGGCGCTGGATGGGCACTGCGACACAGGACAGGTAATGTATAAATGCACACCTGCACACTAGGGAACAGCGGAAGATTGGGGCGCTGGATGGGCACTGCGACACAGGACAGGTAATGTATAAATGCACACCTGCACACTAGGGAACAGCGGAAGATTGAGGCGCTGGATGGGCACTGCGACACAGGACAGGTAATGTATAAATGCACACCTGCACACTAGGGAACAGCGGAAGATTGGGGCCCTGGATGGGCACTGCGACACAGGACAGGTAATGTATAAATGCACACCTGCACACTAGGGAACAGCGGAAGATTGGGACGCTGGATGGGCACTGCGACACAGGACAGGTAATGTATAAATGCACACGTGCACACTAGGGAACAGCGGAAGATTGGGACGCTGGATGGGCACTGCGACACGGGACAGGTAATGTATAAATGCACACGTGCACACTAGGGAACAGCGGAAGATTGGGACGCTGGATGGGCACTGCGACACAGGAAAGGTAATGTATAAATGCACACCTGCACACTAGGGAACAGCGGAAGATTGGGGCGCTGGATGGGCACTGCGACACAGGACAGGTAATGTATAAATGCACACCTGCACACTAGGGAACAGCGGAAGATTGGGACGCTGGATGGGCACTGCAACACAGGACAGGTAATGTATAAATGCACACGTGCACACTAGGGAACAGCGGAAGATTGGGACGCTGGATGGGCACTGCGACACGGGACAGGTAATGTATAAATGCACACGTGCACACTAGGGAACAGCGGAAGATTGGGACGCTGGATGGGCACTGCGACACGGGACAGGTAATGTATAAATGCACACGTGCACACTAGGGAACAGCGGAAGATTGGGACGCTGGATGGGCACTGCGACACGGGACAGGTAATGTATAAATGCACACGTGCACACTAGGGAACAGCGGAAGATTGGGACGCTGGATGGGCATTGCGACACAGGACAGGTAATGCATAAATGCACACGTGCGCACTAGGGAACAGCGGAAGATTGGGACGCTGGATGGGCACTGCGACACAGGACAGGTAATGTATAAATGCACACGTGCACATTAGGGAACAGCGGAAGATTGGGACGCTGGAAGGACACTGTGACACAGGACAGGTAATGTATAAATGCACACGTGCACACTAGGGAACAGCGGAAGATTGGGACGCTGGATGGACACTGCGACACAGGACAGGTAATGTATAAATGCACACGTGCACACTAGGGAACAGCGGAAGATTGGGACGCTGGATGGACACTGCCACACAGGACAGGTAATGTATAAATGCACACGTGCACACTAGGGAACAGCGGAAGATTGGGGCGCTGGATGGACACTGCGACACAGGACAGGTAATGTATAAATGCACACGTGCACACTAGGGAACAGCGGAAGATTGGGACGCTGGATGGACACTGCCACACAGGACAGGTAATGTATAAATGCACACGTGCATACTAGGAATCAGCGGAAGATTGGGACGCTGGATGGGCACTGCGACACAGGACAGGTAATGTATAAATGCACACGTGCACACTAGGGAACAGCGGAAGATTGGGACGCTGGATGGACACTGCGACTAGGACAGGTAATGTATAAATGCACACGTGCACACTAGGGAACAGCGGAAGATTGGGACGCTAGATGGACACTGCAACACAGGACAGGTAATGTATAAATGCACACGTGCACACTAGGGAACAGCGGAAGATTGGGATGCTGGATGGGCACTGCGACACAGGACAGGTAATGTATAAATGCACACGTGCACACTAGGGAACAGCGGAAGATTGGGACACTGGATGGACACTGCCACACAGGACAGGTAATGTATAAATGCACACATGCACACTAGGGAACAGCAGAAGATTGGGACACTGGATGGGCACTGCGACACAGGACAGGTAATGTATAAATACACACGTGCACACTAGGGAACAGCGGAAGATTGGGACGCTGGATGGGCACTGCGACACAGGACAGGTAATGTATAAATGCACACGTGCACACTAGGGAACAGCGGAAGATTGGGACGCCTGCCTGAAAACCTGTGCTCGCCAGCTCGCTCCCACCCTCTCTTCCATCTTCACAAGGTCCCTCCAGGAAGGCAAAGTTCCTGCGTGCTTTAAGAGGTCTGCCATTATCCCGGTCCCCAAAAAGCAGGGCATCCTCGACCTCAACAACTTCAGGCCCGTGGCACTTACATCCGTGATCATGAAAGCTTTTGAAAGCATGGTGCTACCTCTCCTTAAGCACTCTACTGAGGGACTGCTGGACCCGCACCAGTTCGCGTACAGAGCGAACAGGTCCACAAATGACGCCATCAACATCTGCTTGGAGCACGTCTATGATCACCTGGATAGACCGGACTCCTACGCCAGGATCCTCCTACTGGACTTCAGCTCAGCATTCAATACTATCAGCCCTAAAATACTTCAGGACAATCTCGCTGCGCTAGGAGTCCACCCCACCCTACGCCTGTGGATCACGGACTTCCTCACCAACAGGTCCCAGGTCGTTAGGTTAGGCACCATCTCCTCACAACCTAGGATCACCAACACAGGGGCCCCACAAGGCTGTGTCCTGTCGCCGTTCCTGTTCTCTCTGTATACGAACAATTGCAAATCCACTTCGGACTCGGTAAAAGTAATCAAATTTGCCGATGACACGACCATTGTGGGTCTCATCACCAAAAACGATGAGAAGGCGTACCGCCACCAGGTCGAAAGCATATGCAGCTGGTGCAGAGAGAACGGTTTGGTCCTAAACACAGCAAAAACGGTGGAGATGATTGTTGATTTCAGGAGAAGCGCTTCTACCCCGCCTCCAATCCACATGGATGGCATGGAAGTGGAAAGAGTCCCCAGTGTCCGCCTACTGGGCACAACTATCTCCAATGACCTGAGGTGGAACACCAACACGACCTCAACACAGAGGAAAGCCCAACAGAGACTTTTCTTTCTCCGCCAACTGAAAAAGTTCGGTATGGCCCAAAAACTGCTGACAAATTTCTACTCAGCCACGATCGAATCCGTCCTATGCTCTTCCATCCTGGTCTGGTACACCAGCTCCTCCGCCAGCGACAAGCTCAAACTGCAGAGGGTCATCAAATCTGCAGAGAGGATCATCGGAAGATCCCTTCCCACTCTGGACCTCCTCTACCACTCCAGGCTGAACACCAGAGCATTAAAGATCGCCAACGACCCCTCACACCCAGGCTACCGCTTCTTTAATCAGCTCCCCTCGAGCCGGGAAGCTCCGGTTCCGATCCATCTACACCAGGACCTCAAGACATAAGAACAGTTTCTTTCCCTCTGCTGTCAACCTCCTGAACTCTCGCCATGGAAATGCCTATCCCCACCCCAAAATACCAAGACGCACTGAGGCACTTTGCACATAGCTCAAGCGTACTTTTTTTGGTTGTTTTTTTATTGTATTGTAACTTATGCCATTGTCTCCCTCTGCATACATGTTCTTTAATGCTCTGTTTTTCTGTATAATGTTCTGTTACTACTGCATGTCCTCTATCTGTAACTACTGTGTACCGTGTATCAGTACCCTGTAAGTGCCAAGCCCAATTCCGGGCACGACCCAGTCGTGCTTGGCGAAATATAAAAGTTTCTGATTTCTGGATGGACACTGCAACACAGGACAGGTAATGTATAAATGCACACGTGCACACTAGGGAACAGCGGAAGATTGGGACGCTGGATGGGCACTGCGACACAGGACAGGTAATGTATAAATGCACACGTGCACACTAGGGAACAGCGGAAGATTGGGACGCTGGATGGGCATTGCGACACAGGACAGGTAATGTATAAATGCACACGTGCACACTAGAGAACAGCAGAAGATTGGGACGCTGGATGGGCACTGCGACACAGGACAGGTAATGTATAAATGCACACATGCACATTAGGGAACAGCGGAAGATTGGGACGCTGGATGGGCACTGCGACACAGGACAGGTAATGTATAAATGCACACGTGCACACTAGGGAACAGCGGAAGATTGGGACGCTGGATGGGCACTGCGACACAGGACAGGTAATGTATAAATGCACACGTGCACACTAGGGAACAGCGGAAGATTGGGACGCTGGATGGGCACTGCGACACAGGACAGGTAATGTATAAATGCACACGTGCACACTAGGGAACAGCGGAAGATTGGGGTGCTGGATGGGCACTGCGACACAGGACAGGTAATGTATAAATGCACACGAGCACACTTGGGAACAGTGGAGGATTGGGACGCCGGATGGGCACTGCGACACAGGACAGGTAATGTATAAATGCACACCTGCACACTAGGGAACAGCGGAAGATTGGGACGCTGGATGGGCACTGCGACACAGGACAGGTAATGTATAAATGCACACGTGCACACTAGGGAACAGCGGAAGATTGGGACGCTGGATGGGCACTGCGACACAGGACAGGTAATGTATAAATGCACACGTGCACACTAGGGAACAGCGGAAGATTGGGACGCTGGATGGGCACTGCGGAACATGACAGGTAATGTATAAATGCACACATGCACACTAGGGAACAGCGGAAGATTGGGACGCTGGATGGGCACTGCGACACAGGACAGGTAATGTATAAATGCACACGTGCACACTAGGGAACAGCGGAAGATTGGGACGCTGGATGGGCACTGCGACACAGGACAGGTAATGTATAAATGCACACGTGCATACTAGGGAACAGCAGAAGATTGGGACACTGGATGGGCACTGCGACACAGGACAGGTAATGTATAAATGCACACCTGCACACTAGGGAACAGCAGAAGATTGGGACGCTGGATGGGCACTGCGACACAGGACAGGTAATGTATAAATGCACACATGCACACTAGGGAACAGCGGAAGATTGGGACGCTGGATGGGCACTGCGACACAGGACAGGTAATGTATAAATGCACACGTGCACACTAGGGAACAGCGGAAGATTGGGACGCTGGATGGGCACTGCGACACAGGACAGGTAATGTATAAATGCACACGTGCACACTAGGGAACAGCGGAAGATTGGGACGCTGGATGGGCACTGCGACACAGGACAGGTAATGTATAAATGCACACGTGCACACTAGGGAACAGCGGAAGATTGGGACGCTGGATGGGCACTGCGACACAGGACAGGTAATGTATAAATGCACACGTGCACACTAGGGAACAGCGGAAGATTGGGGTGCTGGATGGGCACTGCGACACAGGACAGGTAATGTATAAATGCACACGTGCACACTAGGGAACAGTGGAGGATTGGGACGCTGGATGGGCACTGCGACACAGGACAGGTAATGTATAAATGCACACCTGCACACTAGGGAACAGCGGAAGATTGGGACGCTGGATGGGCACTGCGACACAGGACAGGTAATGTATAAATGCACACGTGCACACTAGGGAACAACGGAAGATTGGGATGCTGGATGGGCACTGCGACACAGGACAGGTAATGTATAAATGCACACGTGCACACTAGGGAACAGCGGAAGATTGGGACGCTGGTTGGGCACTGCGACACAGGACAGTTAATGTATAAATGCACACGTGCACACTAGGGAACAGCAGCAAGGCTGCGCACTGGGTCAATTTCCAAAAGATTTTAGCATGAAACTGATTGGGAATCGGCCTGTGGTATATGGGCGCGTACGTACAAAAATGGCTCCCGGACAAAAAGGGCGCGGGGTGTAAACGCTAATTAATAATTAATCATTAATAGCGGTTATAAAAATAGTGTGCTATATTTCGTTTACAAGTAATGTTTAACAAAATTATAAATCATTAAATAATGTTTATGAAATCGGCAATTGTGAAAACGTTAATCTTCCCTGTTTCAAAAGTTAAACTTATAATTACGTTTTTTTAAAAAAACAATAATATATGTTTAATTGTTATAATAGTATATTATTGTGAATAACCTTCATTTATGGTTTGTTCTTATCATAAAAACTGAAAATATTCTTTATAACGATGATATAAATATAACTACGTTCGTAATAAGTGTTGTAAAACATTAGTAAGTATTACTAAAATTTTACTAAAACTATACCTAAGCCTACTCTTACACAGAACCCTCCCTGTTCCTATCCCTAACCCCTAGACCCCCCTGGTGGTGCCTAAACCTAAGACCCCCCTGTTGGTGCCTAAACCTAAGACCCCCCTGGTGGTGCTTAAACCTAAGACCCTCCTGGTGGTGCCTAAACCTAAGACCCCCCTGGTGGTGCCTAAACCTAAGAACCCCCTGGTGGTGCCTAAACCTAAGACCCCCCTGATGGTGCCTAAACCTAAGACCCCCCTGTTGGTGCCTAAACCTAAGACCCCCCTGGTGGTGCCTAAACCTAAGACCCCCCTGGTGGTGCCTAAACCTAAGACCCCCCCTGGTGGTGCCTAAACCTAAGACCCCCTGATGGTGCCTAAACCTAAGACCCCCCTGGTGGTGCCTAAACCTAAGACCCCCCTGATGGTGCCTAAACCTAAGACCCCCCTGTTGGTGCCTAAACCTAAGACCCCCCTGGTGGTGCCTAAACCTAAGACCCCCCTGGTGGTGCCTAAACCTAAGACCCCCCCCTGGTGGTGCCTAAACCTAAGACCCCCCTGATGGTGCCTAAACCTAAGACCCCCCTGGTGGTGCCTAAACCTAAGACCCCCTGGTGGTGCCTAAACCTAAGACCCCCCTGTTGGTGCCTAAACCTAAGACCCCCCTGTTGGTGCCTAAACCTAAGACCCCCCTGGTGGTGCCTAAACCTAAGACCCCCCTTACTGATCGCTTTATTATGTGGATAATAATGTTTTACTAATTGTGGCTGCAAAAAAATATTGCTATACGTTACCTACTTATCGCTTTATTTTGTGAATAATAATGTTTTACAAACAGTAAGGGATAAAACTTTAAATAATGTTTTAATTAGTTAAATAAGATAAATATGTTTAGTATTTTTATAAACGTTATTTGGCACGGGTGCATTTTATAAATGTAAATCACCACAAGCACACTTATAAATCATTAAAAATCTCCGGGCGCCGTTTGTAAACGTTATTTATGTCCGGCGCCCTTTTTTCCTGATCGGCGCCCATTAAACGTTATTTATTATGAGAGTTAATGGCGGCGCCCTTTTTGTCCACTAGCTGCCTGCGCCCTTTTTTCCCGCTTCCGTATGGGCAGCTGATGGATCTCTCTCTGATCAGAGAGCGATCTATCCCTTGGTCAAATCTGCCCATCACTGCTTGATGTATGGACACCTTAAAGAGGACCTGTAACTTTAAAAACGTCTCCTAGGGGTACTTACCATGGGAGGGGGAATCCTCTGGCTCCTATTGAGGCTTCCCCATCCTCCTCCATCCCACGTTCGCAGTGCTAGTGGTCCCCGAACAGCAGCCATGTAAATATTTACCTTCCCGGCTTCAGCTCAGTAGCGGCTCTAAGCTCGGGGTCATGTGGAAATAGTCAATCCCAATCGGATCTGCTCTACTGCACAGGCACAATTCTCTTGCACAGTAGAGTGGTCCTGATCAGGATCGGCTATTTCCACCTGATCCCGAGCAGAGAGCCGCTACTGCGCCTTCGCTGGGGAAAGTTAATATTGCCACAGCCGACTTTCCTTGTGGTTTCTGGGGCCCAGCGCAGCCACTGTGGGACGGAGAACAGGGAAAGCCTGGATAGGATCCAGAGGCTTCCCCCTCCCGAGGTTAGTACCCCCTCCCCCAGGGGACATTTTTGAAGTTACAGGTTCTGTGTGATATCCCAGCTGCTGCCTCTCTATTGCCAGGACTGCTATTGAAATGTGAGCTGCAGCAAAGAGAACATTGTCTATACAAAGGCTTCCTTAGCCATCCAATCTAGCCTCTGCAATGCTGGGAAATGCTTCTGCAGTCAGCCACTCACATAACCATCCTCACGTTACCACATCCTCACGGGGCCAAATCAGAGGGAAAAATAAACCGGAGAGATCATTGGCCATGGGGAGTAGTGTTGTCCGGACCATGAACGATTCTGATCTTTGATCCAAATCTATTTTGTGAGTCGAATGATCCGAATCATCAAAATGAGTGGTTCGGATCGCAAAGGGGGCGGGGCCAGGAGCGACACGTCCCCTCTCAGCGAGGTCCTGGAAGCAGAGCAGAGATGGATTGCTCTCTTGAAGGGGAGGCAGCCTTGCACATCCACAGGTAGATGAGAGGGAGGGGACATCGGTGCCACTGCCAGATATGTGTAGAGCACACATACTGGCTATAATGTGCTGCTCATTATAGGCTGTCTGTTCCGTAGTTGTGCGCAGTGAACAAATTGAAAACTTTTGGCACAGCTCAGTAACGTTACAGGCTGGGCTAGGACAGGGCAGGCACTGTGATTGCTGTGCAATATGATCCTCCTGCACTGCTCTAAACAGCTGCACTTCACTTCTGGGAATGCTTTGGGGAATGGGAGTTGGGAGTATACAGATGAACATATGATATCATACCTCCCAACTTTTTGAGATGAGAATATATATATATATATATATATATATATATATATATATATATATATATATATCTGACTGGTGGGGAGAAGGGTGAGGGTGCCCATGGCCCTGGGTGTGGAGGTGAAAAAAGGATCGAGGCGCCAGCCGGCGGCTTTGGTGTGTGGGATGCGGTCTGGGATAATAGTGTCCCTCCCTCCCTCCCTCCGAATGTGCCCCCCACAGTGTCCCCCTGTATGCAGAGATACGAGTGCAGCAGAGCGGGCAGTCTTACCATTCCTCGTCGCGCACGGGCATCTCGTCTTCTCCGCTTCCTGCTTCCTGTGACATCACAGGAAGTAGATGGAAGCAAGAGATGCCTGGTACGCGAGGAAGATGGTAAGACTGCCGCTCTGCTGCGCTCGTATCTCGCCATATAGGGGGACACTGGGGGGCACATTCGGAGGGAGGGGGGGACACTATTATCCCAGACCGCATCCCACACACCAAAGCCACCGGCTGGCGCCTCGATCCTTTTTTTTACCTCCGCTGCCTGCCGACCTGCCGGGACACAAGGGGGGGGTATTCCGGGACAGCGGGACCCCTCCCCCAACCCGTGACAGTCCCGGCGAAAACTGGACGGTTGGGGGCCCTGTGATATAGGTGAAATATATGTAAAGCATATGATTGCAGCATGTGGGTATTGTGTGCAAACAAACATTTCTGCTCTCTGCTCGTCCCTCCTCCCTTCTCTGTCCACTCCCTGCCCTCTGTCCATCTTCTCCCCTTCTCTGTGTCCACACCCCCCTCCCCTTCTCCTGTCCTGCTAGTCATTTCACGCCCGAATGCTTCCCTTGTAAAATGATCCGAGATTCGGATCAAAGATCCGGATCTTTTCAATGATCCGATTTGAATCATCCGGATCATTGAAAAGATCCGAACTTCGCATCTATAATGGGGAGGGACAAAGGCTGAGGCTGGGCTGCAGTAACTGGCTGGCTAAACTGAGGGGCGGGACTGTCTTGTACAGCAGGGAACTCCTATTGCAACATGTTGTGGGTGGGGCTTGGCACTAGCATCAGCCTACAGCTATCACTATGGGCTGAGGCTGAGCCTGTCACATTAAATTCCACTGCCCCCTTGGCCAATCACTGGCAGGGGGCGTGGATTTGATGTCAAAAGGAGGGAGATTGGAAAAAGCTTGAATAGCTCTGCCTCCTGCACTTGACTTGTTTGAAATGGATTCCTTTGGCGTGGAATCCCACAGCGTGCTGCCTGTCTCTCCTGTACCTGCCATCTTATGCCTGCTCCAGCAGGGCCAGCAGCAGAAGGTAGCCTCAGCAAGCAGTTACCAGGCAGAAGTGAAGGTTGAGAGGCATTTCACTGCCTATCAGCAGTCCATGGAAAGGAGGCCTAACTAGCTGAGCTCACATACTCTCTGTCAGGGGGAGGGAGAGGGACACAGATTGTGCATGCGCAACAGCAGCAGCAGCCCCCCAGTCACACAGAAGCCACATCTGCCCCCTTCCCCATCACACAGCAGCCGCAGCTGCCCTCCTGTCATGCCGCAGACACAGCTGCCCCATCACACAGCAGCAGCCCCCATCACATGGCCAGCAGCATCCCCAGCACACAGCTAGCAGCCCCCCATCACACAGAAGCCGCAGCTGCCCTCCTGTCACACCGCTGACACAGCTGCCCCATCACACAGCAGCAGCCCCCCATCACATGACCAGCAGCAGCAGCATCACACAGCCAGCAGCCCCCCATCACACAGCAGCCGCAGCTGCCCTCCTGTCATGCCGCAGGCACAGCTGCCCCCATCACACAGCAGCAGCCCCCCATCACATGGCCAGCAGCAGCATCCCCAGCACACAGAAGCCCAGTAAGTAGCTGATGCCCCCTTTCCCACAAGCAATATTTACCTTTTCTAAAATAGATCAGGAGGGTCTGTATGGTGGATATTGTGGTGAAGCCCCTCCCACAGTGGGATGTCCTGACAGTTTGCTGTGTTTGACCCTCATTGCATTGTGGGAAATTGTGGCATTTTCCAACCAACAAGCAATATCTTCCTCTGTGCATAGAACTCAGTAATGAACATTCTGCGCAGATCACCTGGCAGAACTAAAGATGTCGCTCACCACCAGGGATATATTTCAGAATGTAAATCGGAGAGAGGAAAGATTTTACAATGGGAAACCACTTGCTAAATAATCAATAGATGAATATCATAAACAATAAGTAATTATGTTGTCATTTTCACTACAGTTCCTCCTTTAAATCAGTTTAGCTTTACTTACCTGGATCCTCCTCCAGGACTAGAAGTCTTGTGTAGTCCTTTCTGCAGTTCTGCTGCCACCCATTCTTCCTGTGTCCCCCTCAGCAGTGGCTTCTGTGCAAGCACGGGTGTGTGCGTGTAATGCTGAGTTCTCATGCCTGGGAGCACTCTGCACAAGGGCAGTACTACTGCGCAGAACACTCCCAGCCACAGGCGCATGAGCGGTGCATGCACCCATGCATGTGCTGAAGCCAGTGACCACTATGGAGTGGGTGACAGCAGAACTGCAGCGAGGGACACCGACTTCTAGGAGCTGCAGGAAGCCCAAGGTAAGTAAACCTACATTGATTTCATGTGCCTCATGTTTCCTTTAAGTGCAGCTGTAGAATTTTTGTACCAAATTGAACCTCTCTGTAAGGGAGATTTGGAACTTGGTATGCTAATGGGGGTTGGGGAGCACCATTTCTTACCTGGGGGCTGCTCGTATAGCCCCTTGTCCCTGTGATGATTGCCAGCTACAGCTTGCCGCACCTAAAAGAATCCCACTGTAGAGTGCTCTCCTGGCTGCACTGCATACTACAGCCCCCAGTATACATTGCGGCATGCATCTGCTGGCATACATTGTGGCTGGGAGTGTACTCTGCTGCAGGATTCTTTGAAGTAGCCCCCAGTAGGTAAGTCATGGTGCTGCCTGTAACCCCCCCCCCCCCCCAAAAAAAAAAAAAAAAATCATACTAAGTTAGGAACCTCATTTATGGCAATTGAGTCTGCAAGAAAATAAAGGTTTACCTTTTGTATGAATTGGTGCTCAACGGGCTCTATTCACAATAAGCAGTTCAATTAAAAAAAAAAAAGGAGATAAAATACCTCATGCGGTATTTTACACTTTTTTTTTTTTTTATTATTATTCCAAATTCACAAAAGTTTTTCTCCCATGAGGCAGAAGTTTGGTAATTTACCAAACAAACTGCCTCAATCCACTAAGCCCTGGTCGGTAAGGCCTCTTTTCCATGAACTGTTTACAGGCAGTGAAATGCCTCTCAAACTCTCACAACTGCTCGCTGCTGCCTGGTAACTGCTCGCTGCTGCCTGGTAACTGCTCGCTGCTGCCTGGTAACTGCTTGCTGCTGCCTGGTAACTGCTTGCTGCTGCCTGGTAACTGCTTGCTGCTGCCTGGTAAATGCTCGCTGAGCACACAGCTCAACAGTTCGTGGAAAAGAGGCCTCAGTTTCCCTTACCAGCCTTCTAGCAGGGAAGCAGGCAGGGAGCTGTGTGTGTGACTCAGAGGTTTTCCAGACTGTGCCGCCTGTCATCCCTTTAGATGTGCTGGAGCCACCAGGGGGAGCTCTTCTATGTGCTAAAATCCAAATATGCACATCTAAAGGGGTGCTGGCAGACTTGTAGCTTGTCTCTGCATTGATACACTGAAAGTCCCACCTGCATACCTATTGCATCCAATTAGCATGAGAAGCAGGCTGTGTGTCTCTCCCTATTGGCTGCCAGGTTCTCCCCAAAGGCTGTCTGTTAAGTTACTGCACAGAGACAGCATGAGGAGAGCAGGTTGTCGGCTGCTGTGGGCTGGAGAAAATTACCAAACGCTTTTGTCCGGTAAATGAAGTGTGCAAATCATGGTGAATTGACATTTCTTGCTATTTCCCGTTGTAATTACGGCATAAGTCAGTAATTTACCTCACTAGTCGGGAACGGTTTTGTTTATGTATTTTTTTTGTGTGGTAACAAGTTTAGTGAATTGTAATTTGGGAAGTTGATCAGAAAAATCCGCTGTTTTGAGCATTAATGAATGCGGTAGTGCTTTCTGAATAGAGCCCATTGTACTTTAAAGTAGGGCTGATCCATGAAAGTAAGTTCATGCGGACTTGTCTAAATGTTTATGCAAATATGTACAGCTTGAAAATGGACCAATCAATTGAACCTGTGTGGGACTTGACTGGTCACATTTCAAGCTGAATATATTTGCATACAAATTTACATACATCCTGAGCTGTGGAGCCGGAGTCAGCTGAAGCAATTTTGGTACCTGGAATATTTGGTGTCACTAAACTGAGGAGTCAGAGTTGGATGATTTTTGTAGCTACTCCACAGCTCTGCATAAATCTGCATGAACTCAAATATTTGCATCTCATTGATCATTCCTACTTTATAGTGTGCAAGCATTTATACTTGGCACTTCCTCCAGCCCCCTGTGGGCTCCCTCGTCATCCTCCAGGGCTGCTCTGTTCCTCCACTGGCTGGCCTGGTTTAACCTCCCTGCCGGTTATCCCGAGCTCAGCTCGGGGTAACCTGCCGCGGAGGATTCCTCAGGCCCTGCTGGGACGATTTGCATAATTTTTTTTTTGTTACACGCAGCTAGCACTTTGCTAGCTGTGTGTAGCTTACGATCGCCGCCGATTCGCCGCAACCCGCCGCATCAGAGGGTGCCCCCCGAGACCCGTGCGCTGCCTGGCCAATCAGTGCCAGGCAGCGTGGAGGGGTGGTTCGGGACTCCCTCTGACGTCATGACGTCATCGCGCCCGTCGCCATGGCGACGGGGGAAGCCCTCCTGGAAATCCTGTTCAGAACAGGATTTCTGTATGGGTATATGCGCCGGCGGCGATCGGCGCATTCGGGGGGATGCCGCAGGGAGGGGGGAAGCATGTAGCTAGCGCTAGGCTAGCTACATGCTAAAAAAAAAAAAATGCCAAAAAACACCCTCCCTGCCGTGCGCAGCAATTATTTATAACGGCAGGGAGGTTAAGGGAACCTTAACTGAGAAAGATATGGATGTTTCCTTTTAAACAATACCAGTTGCTTGGCAGTCCTGCTGATCTCTTTTGCTGCAGTTGTGGCTGAATCGCACACCTGAAACAAGCATGCAGCTAATCCAGTCTGACTTCAGTCAGAGCACCTGATCTGCATGTCTGTTCAGGGGCCGTGGCTGAAAGTATTAGAGACACAGGATCAGCAGGGGAGTCGGGCAACTGGTATTATTTTTTTAAAGAAAAATCCATACACTTCTCAGTTTAGGTCTCCTTTAACCACTTAAAGACCGCCTAACGCCGATAGGCATCGGCAGGTCGAAGTGGTGTTACCATGGAGCGGCCTTTCCATGTCAGTTCACAGAGGGTGTCTCCATGAACTGCCTGTGAGCCTCCGATCGCGTCTCTCAGGCGAAATGTAAACCCGCAGCAGCGCCATAAAGCAGATCGGTGATCCCCGGCCTCTAATAGGCTGAAATCTATCCTAGGCGGTGCAGGACGGACCACCGTCCTGTGCCGCCCACAGCAAGAGGGAGGGAGAGAGGGAGGGAGGAAATCGCTGCGGAGGGGGGCTTTGAGGACCCCTCCCCGGCTAAGCAGAAATAGCCGGTGGCGATCAGACACCCCCCCCCCCCCCCCCCCAGCAGGACATCCCACCCCCCCAGTGGAGAAAAAAAGGGGGGGGGGAAGTCTGGTTGCCCTGACTCAATCCTGATCGGTGCTGCGGGCTGGTCCTTAAGTGGTTAAAGCTGTGACTGGGCTCAGTCATGTTCCCCTGTGTATACCTGACTGTGTGCAGCCCCAATGGTGCTTCTGTGGCCGGTTGTCTGCGCAGAATACTCCTAGCCACAGGAGTGCAGCCACGGATGCTCACAGTCATGCATTTGCAGCATTTGCAGAACTTCCAGACTACCGAGCTGGACAGCAGATAAATGGATGGGACTGGGAGGATGGTGAGGAAGCCCACGGCCTACAGGGGGCTGGAGAAAGCACCCAGGTAACTGTAAATGCTTGCAGTCTGGAAGTCTTGGGTTTCCTTTAGGACAGACAGGAGGTTGAGCTGTGTGCTTGTTGGGCAATTCAGTGCCCCGTCTGCTGCCTGCCAGTTGGTATGGGTCAGCCATCCTGCAGCACAGTAGGTCACACAGCATAGCATCGTCAGATCAGGTGGTCACTCAGCCAGCTGACACAACACAGTCCACATCACCAGCTCATTAAGCCAGGCAGCACAGTTCCACAAGCTTGTTAAGCCAGCACTGCTCCCATCACTGCCAGTCCAGCCAGCACAACATCACCAGCAGGCCAGCCGAGCACAACACCCAGGCCAACACAGAAGCTCTGCCATTATTGTAAAATGCTGCCTGTTGGTATTTCTATGTGGGAACACGTGTCACAGCTTGACTCTGGCCTGGTGCCCCAGATCTCCCAGGGCCCTAGCAATGCCCCTGGTCAATGAAATGGTAACAATTTTGTGTTGATGCCAATTTTATATTGATTGGAGGCAATTTTTTGCTGCTTAGAATTTGACCACTAAATTATATCGACAGTATTTGTTAGAGTTCCTGACTAGGGATCGGCAATGAAATACAAATGATAGCAAGCTGGTGCAGTATTATGCAAAATTTACATGCAAATGTATGCATCTTGAAAATGGACAATCACCATGGCAGGATTTATCTGGCCAATTTCCAAGCTGTATATATTTGCATATAAAATTGCATGATCCTGCATCAACTTGTTAGCATTTGCATTTAATTGCCCCTCCCTACTACTGCACTGGGCTCTATTCATAAAACATTTGCGGAAAAACAAACTCTTGGAGGGAAAACACAGCATCGGTATTTTAGACTTTTGTGTGCTAATTCATAAAAATGTTTACACTTGCGATAATAGGTCGGGGAATTCCCGCACTAAACTAGCGGTGCTGGCTGCGGTGATACATTTTCTCTGTGCAGAGAGAGTAACTATAAAGGAGGCAGCCCCAGCATCCCTTTACATGTGAATTTTTTTTAAACTGCCTCTCCTTGCCCTGAATCTTCTCTGAATCTGTATTAGTCTTTCTAAACAATCTATTTAATTGCCACAACTTAGAAGAACTTCAAGAAATGTTACAGATGCAGGCTTTCTGATGTGACATTTATCTGAAAACAGGTACCCAAGGGGTTAAACACAGCCTTGGTATTCCGGGATGCAGTTTGTTCTGCTCTCACTGCAGCTGCCTGGGAGGTCTGTCTCTCCATTAGCTTGCCTGTTATCGCTGGCTTATCGCGTTATCTAATCAGTCGGTGTTCTCAGTTCACATTCCGCATGCTCTAGTCTTTATGAATTGACATTAGTGACGTGTTGTGATAATCTCCGCACAAGGCGGTAATTTCCTGCACTGCTCAGGATTGTAGCTTTTCATGCGGAAACAGCTTTTATGAATGGACACTTTGCTGAATGGTGGGGAAAGTCAGCTGTTTTGAGCATTACTGCATGTGGGAATGCTTTATGAATAGAGGCCATTGGGCTCTATTCCCAAAGACTTCCCGCATGCGGTAAAGTACATGCGGGAAGTTTGCGACCAAAATACCGTCAAGTTGAAATTCTCAAAATGTTCCGCATGTTTTTCCGCATGCGGTAAAAGTGCGGGATTCATGCGGAAAAATTTCCGCAAAAGTCGGTATTTTCCGTAATAAAAAATCAATTCTCAAAAATGTTCAGGCGCATCATTTTGTTGTTGTTTACCGATTTATAGTAGGTGATATATTCCACATCCCATTGACTTTAATGAAGTGTGGAGGCTTAAGGGCTGTGCTTGGTGGACTTTCATTTTTTTTTTTTTTTTTTTAAAACACTTTTTCATGCGACCTTTTTACCGCATGATTCCCGCATGAATAATGGCTGTTTCCGCATTTTTTTTCCCGCATGCGGAAAACATGCGGAAAATATTAGTGAATGTGGAAAAAATGCGGAGTTTACCGCCGGCGGAAATATAGCGGTAAAATTTTGCGGAGTTTTTGCCTGTTAGTGAATAGAGCCCAATGTGGGAGTTCCCGCCTCCTGCACACAGGTGGTCTTAGCTCCAACTATAAGCTGTTTTCCCCTTTTCCAGGGGAATTGGTGTCTGGTGTGAAGTGCATTCCTAAAGGTTTTTTTTTTTTTTTTTTTTGGGGGGGGGGGGGGGAGGGGGGGGATGTGTTATTTTGAAAGGCGGGTGGGTTATACAGCAGTATCCATGGTAGATATGCTGCTGTGGTGGATAACAGGTCTGTATTAAATGTATGTGTGTGTGTGTGTAGAGATGGTCAATTGGATATCAATTATATGGGACCTGGATCAATATAATACTTTCTATTGGTTTTAGATGTTGCAGACATGCATATTGCATGTAGGGATGAATGGGCAAAATTCTATAACTTGATTTAGTAGCAAGTTTAACCACTTTGTCCTCCTTGACGTATAAAAACGTCAAGGACAGGCGTGCTCCCGCGGCCGATCGCGCACTCCCGGCCGCGGAGTCGGTAGCCACGTTATCAATGTATCGGGCTGGGGAGCCCGATCATTGATTCCTCTCCCCCGCTGAAAAAGCGACAGCTTCTCTCGGAAGCTTCACTCTTTCTGAAGATGTGTCCCTCTAAGCGTACATTGTACGCTTAGAGTGACGTCATGTAAAAAAAATCGAGATTGCCATCTTGTGGCCAAAATGTAAAACTACATGTAAATGCCCAAAAACATTACAATACACCAATATTTCCCCAAATAAAACACTTTTAAAACCCACCCTCCCAAAAATGCCCACATAAAATGTTTAATAAAAAAAACAAAAAAAACATTACTATAAAAAAAACAAAAACACATAAATATTTACCTAAGGGTCTAAACTTTTTAAATATCTATGTAAAGATGAAATATTTCTCTCTATTTTTTTTTTTTTTTTTATAAGCTTGTAAATAGTGATTTATGCAAAACGGAAAAAATGCTCTTTTATTTCCAAGTAAAATATTGTCGCGATACATTGTGATAGGGACATAATTTAAATGGTGAAATAACCGTGACAAATGGGCAATAACAATATGTGGGTTTTAATTATGGAGGCATGTATTATTTTAAAACTATAATGGCCGAAAACTGTGACAATGATTTTTTTTCATTTTTTTTCTTATTCTTCCTGTTAAAATGCATTTACAGTAAAGTGGCTCTTAGCAAAATGTACCCCCCAAAGAAAGCCTAATTGGTGGCGGAAAAAACAAGATATAGATCAGTTCATTGTGATAAGTAGTGATAAAGTTATAGGCTAATGAATGGGAGGTGAACATTGCTCGGATGCATAAGCTGAAAACGACTGAGATGTTAAGTGGTTAAAGAGACTCTGAAGCGAGAATAATTCTCGCTTCAGAGCTCATAGTTAGCAGGGGCATACGTGCCCCTACTAAACCGCCGCTATCGCGCCGCTAAACGGGGGTCCCTTCACCCCCAACCCCCCCCCCCCCCGCAAACCATGGTCATCTTTTGGTCACAGATTTATTGCTTCCTGGAGGCAGGGCTAATGGCTGCAGCCCTGCCTCCAGTCGCGTCTATCAGCGGCACATCGCCGCCTCTCCCCCGCCCCTCTCAGTGAAGGAAAACTGAGAGGGGCGGGGGAGAGGCGGAGATACGCGCTGACAGATGCGCGTGGGGCAGGGCTGCTGCGGCTAGCCCTGCCCCAACCAGGAAGCGCTCCCCGGCTGTACTGAGGAGATATGGGGGATCAGGGACCCCCGTTAAGCCGCGGGATAGCGGCGTTTTAGCAGGGGCACTCATGCCCCTGCTATCTATGAGGTCTGAAGCGAGATTTATTCTGGCTTCAGACTCTTTAACTTGGTGTTTTGTGTGTGTTTGAGTTTTTTTTTTTTTTTTTCCCTTTAATGCATTTAACCACTTCACAACTGAGGGGCTTTACCCCTTGAGCACTAGAGCAATTTTCACCTTTCAGCGCTCCTTCCGTTCATTTGTCTATAACTTTATAATTACTTATCACAATGAAATGAACTATATCTTGTTCTTTTTGCCACCAATTAGGCTTTCTTTAAGTGAAACATTATGCCAAGAATTATTTTATTCTCAATGTGTTTTAATGGGAAAATAGGAAAAAATGTGGGAAAATTATTATTTTTTAGTTTTCGGCCTATATGGTTTTTAAATAATGCATGCTACTGTAATTAACCACCCTGGCATTCTATTAACCTCACCAGTGTGGTAGCGCAGTACTATTTTTTTTTGCTTTTTTTTTAAATCCTGTAGCTAGCCTAGCGCTAGCTACATGATTCCCCCCTCCCTGCGACTTCCCTCCCTACCCTCCGATTGCCGCCGGCGCATTAGCTGAATTAATTCTAAACGGGATTTCCTTTACGGCTTCCCCCATCACCATGGCGATGATTGAGATGTCATCGTTGTCGTGACGTCATCTGGAGTCCCGATCCACCCCGCAGGGCTGCCTGGCACTAATTGGCCAGGCTGCGCACGGGGTGTGCGGGGGGGCTCCTTTCGCATCGGGTAGCGGCAAGCGGCGGCGATCAAATCCCTCACGAAGCTAGCAAAGTGCTAGCTGCGTGATTTAAAAAAAATTCTGAAAATCGGCCCAGCGGGGCCTGAGTGGCACCCTCTGGTGGTAATGTACGAGCTGAGCTCGTCCATACCGCTAAGGAGGTTAAAACCCACTAAATTTGTTTGCCCTTTTGTCCCTGTTATAAAACCGTTTAAATTATGTCCCTATAACAATGTTTGGCGCCAATATTTTATTTGGAAATAAAGGTGCATTTTTTTCAGTTTTGCATCCATCTCTAATTACAAGCCCATAGTTTATAAAGTAAGTGTTATACCCTCTTGACATAAATATTTAAAAAGTTCAGTCCCTAAGGTAACTATTTATGCTTTTTTTTTTTTTTTTTTTTGATTGTATTTTTTTTTTTATTACAAAATAAAAATTGGGGATTGTAGGAGGTAATGAGTTAATTTTTAGTGTAAAAGTAATGTATTTGTATATGAAAAATGTTTTAGGGTGTAGTTTTACTATTTGGCCACAAGATGGCCACGGTAACTTTTCGTTTATGCGACCTACAAGTGTACAGGGTTAGGAGGCTGGAAAACTGTTTTTTTTTTTTTTTTTTTTAATCTCACAATGATCGCTGCTTCTCGTAGAAGCAGCTGATCATTGCGGGGGTAGAGATCAACGAACGGGAAAGGTTCTTCCCGTTCATTGATCTCCGGGCGGCGGCGTGCGGGGGCGTGCAGACGGGGGAGCGCGGACAGCGGCGGGAGCGACGTCAGGTGCGAATTTCTCCGTCCCAGGGTGGAAAAAGGGACGGAGAAATCCGCACCGCTGGGGGTAAAGTGGTTAAAACCCAGTGCAATGTAAGGGCCTGAGCAGACCCTGAGGCCAGAAACCCATTAGGAGCGACTTCTAATTGCTATTGATTTGAAAAGGCTCTTGCTACTGCAATGCTACGGGGGATTTATTATTTTTTTATAAAATCAAATCGCTCAAGTGGGATCACACCCATAGCATTACATTAGCACGAGTTATCAAATAGCAAATCGCTCAGAAAATCGCACCTAGTGAGTTTCTGGCCTCAAGCTGCATTTATATTCAAAATTTGCATAATGCTACATACACTTGAAATTATTTGCATCCATTGACCATCCCTACTGCTAATCCATTCTGGCATCAGCAGTGTCTGTTAAAGAGGATCTGTAACGTCAAAACATCCCCTGGGGGGTACTCACCTCGGGTGGGGGAAGCCTCCGGATCCTAATGAGGCTTCCCACGCCGTCCTCTGTCCCTCGGGAGTCTCGCTGCAGCCCTCCGTACAGCGGCGACGTAAATATTTACCTTCCCGGCTCCTGCGCAGGCGCTCTGGTGGCTGTCCGAAGTAGGCAGAAATACCCGATCGCCGTCGGGTCTGCTCTACTGCACAGGCGTAAGTCCCCGGCGCCTGCGCAGTAGAGCAGACCCGACGGAGATCGGGTATTTCCGAGCCGAAAGCAGCCACAGCGCCCCTGCTGGAGCCAGCAAAGGTAATTATTGAATTTACAGTCAGGTCTGTCACCGGCTGGTCGGAGGGCTGCAGTCAGGGGCGTAGCAATAGAGGTCGCAAAGGTCGCATTGGCGACCGGGCCCGCCGCCTGAAGCCTTGAGGGGGGGCCCGCCCGCGGGCCCCCCCCCCCCTCCCTGTTGTTTGCATCATGCACGGTAGTGTGTGGGTGCTGCCGGGCCGCCGGCATCGGCTCCGGCAGAGTGCAGAAGATTCTCTCTCCCTCGGCTGGCTCTGCCCCCCTCGCCCTCCTCCCCAGCGTCAGAACTCAGCAGCAGAGTGAGCAGCCAGTGAGCAGCACAGTCATTAGCGGCGGCCGGCGGAGCCAGGCGAGATGAGTCATGTCACTGTCTGTGACTAATGACGTCACTCGCTCTCTCCCCCCTGGTGCTGACTGGCTTGATGCTGATGGCCTCTAATCTACTGCGGTGGCCGGTGAGTGAGACGACTGGACTGGACTAAGATGTCACATCACTCTCCCTCTCTGTACAGCCCCCTGGCCTGCCCCCCTCAGCCCTCACTCACTGTCACTGATCTCTGTCTGGCAACGGCAGGCCTAGCTCCTCCCATGATCTACCTAGAGAGCTCAGAGCTGTGGCTGTCGAGAGCTGCCAGTCTGTCACAGTCAGTGTGCTGTGCAATGAACTGTGGTCTGTGGAACTTGGAAGACGTGTTTGCCGCCCAGCCGCCCACCTACGTGCCTGGCTGAAACAGTCTCTGCCTGCCTGCTGCTGCGGCTGCCATAGTGTGGGTGAGTTGGCTAAGTTGCCATAAATGCCTTTTTTTTAACTGCTTTTCTTTATATCTTTTATGCTTTGTTTGTTTGTGCGCCAAAAAACAGTGACTAGTGGGCCCCCTAAAATAGGGGTGGGGGCCTGGGCCATGATGACCTATCCTGAACTTGTGCTGGAGGGACCCATGTGTCTTCCAGGTGGCTGTGGCGGCCGTCGGGTTGCACGGATGCAGCGGCACACCAGAGTCCCGTTGCAACGCAGATGTGGTAAATGCTACTCTAGTGTGTCATGGTGTGAGTACCTGCCACAGTCGCCTGGACATGGGCCCCTACAGCACACAGGCGCGCCCATGAGCCCTATGCCCTGCTGCATGGGGCCCACTGCCCAGGGTGTAGAACCGCTATTGTGTGTGTGTGTGTGTGTGTGTGTGTGTGTGTGTGTCAGGGTGCGTGTGTATAGTGTGTTTGTGTTTGTGTGTGTGTGTGTGTGTGTGTGTATGTATCAGGGTGTGTGTGTGTGTGTATGTATCAGGGTGTGTGCGTGCGTGCGTGTATCAGGGTGTGTGTGTGTAATATGTGTGTGCGGAACACATGGGCCCCTCCAGCACACAGGCGCGCCCATGGGCCTTATGCCCCTGCTGCATGGGGCCCAGGGAGTAGAACCGCTATTGTGTGTGTGTGTGTGTGTGTGTGTGTGTGTGTCAGGGTGCGTGTGTATAGTGTGTTTGTGTTTGTGTGTGTGTGTGTGTGTGTGTGTATGTATCAGGGTGTGTGTGTGTGTGTATGTATCAGGGTGTGTGCGTGCGTGCGTGTATCAGGGTGTGTGTGTGTAATATGTGTGTGCGGAACACATGGGCCCCTCCAGCACACAGGCGCGCCCATGGGCCTTATGCCCCTGCTGCATGGGGCCCAGGGAGTAGAACCGCTATTGTGTGTGTGTGTGTGTGTGTGTGTGTGTGTGTGTGTGTGTGTGTGTGTATGTGTATGTATCAGGGTGCGTGTGTATTTTGTGTGTGTGTGTGTATGTATCAGGGTGTGTGCGTGCGTGTATCAGGGTGTGTGCGTGCGTGTATCAGGGTGTGTGTGTGTGTACAATGTGTGTGTGGAACACATGGGCCCCTCCAGCACACAGGCGCGCCCATGAGCCCTATGCCCCTGCTGCATGGGACCCAGGGAGTAGAACCGCTATTGTGTGTGTGTGTGTGTATGTGTATGTGTATGTATCAGGGTTCGTGTGTATTTTGTGTATGTATCAGGGTGTGTGTGTGTATGTATCAGGGTGTGTGCGTGCGTGCGTGTATCAGGGTGTGTGTGTGTAATATGTGTGTGCGGAACACATGGGCCCCTCCAGCACACAGGCGCGCCCATGGGCCTTATGCCCCTGCTGCATGGGGCCCAGGGAGTAGAACCGCTATTGTGTGTGTGTGTGTGTATCAGGGTGCGTGTGTATTGTGTGTGTGTGTGTGTGTACACCAGGGTGCGTGTGTATTTTGTGTGTGTGTATGTATCAGGGTGTGTGCGTGCATGCGTGCGTGTATCAGGGTGTGTGTGTGTAATATGTGTGTGCGGAACACATGGGCCCCTCCAGCACACAGGCGCGCCCATGAGCCCTATGCCCCTGCTGCATGGGGCCCAGGGAGTAGAACCGCTAGTGTGTGTGTGTGTGTGTGTGTGTGTGTGTGTGTGTGTGTGTGTATGTATCAGGGTTCGTGTGTATTTTGTGTGTGTGTGTGTGTGTGTGTGTCAGGGCCGGATTTAAAGCTCAGGAGCCTCTAGGCACAGAAGTTCTAGTGCCCTAAGCCCCGCCCCTCAGCACAAGCCACACCCCTTTTCTTAATAAATAAAACCACCGCCAGGACCAAAGTTGTATGCCTACTATCTCCAGCTATGTCCATTTATGGGAAAAGGGATAACATTAAGTACCAGGTTAGGGTTTCCGATAGCAAGATTAGAGTGACTAATTGACAGTCAGTGACATGACTATGTACTCTGTACTGTGCTGCAGAAGATGTCAGTGCTATATAAATACATAATAATAATAATACGGTAGGACATTAGGGTATGGCTATGGTAGGATTAGATTGTGAGCTCCTCTGAGGACAGTCAGTGACAGTGACATGACTATGTACTCTGTACTGTGCTGCAGAAGATGTCAGTGCTATATAAATACATAATAATAATATGGTAGGACATTACACTATGACTATGGTAGGATTAGAGTGTGAGCTCCTCTGAGGACAGTCAGTGACATGACTATGTACTCTGTAATGTGCTGCAGAAGACGTCAGTGCTATATAAATACATAATAATAATATGGTAGGACATTACACTATGACTATGGTAGGATTAGATTGTGAGCTCCTCTGAGGACAGTCAGTGACATGGCTAATGTACTCTGTACTGTGCTGCAGAAGATGTCAGTGCTATATAAATACATAATAGTAATATGGTAGGACATTACACTATGACTATGGTAGGATTAGAGTGTGAGCTCCTCTGAGGACAGTCAGTGACATGACTATGTACTCTGTAATGTGCTGCAGAAGACGTCAGTGCTATATAAATGCATAATAATAATATGGTAGGACATTACACTATGACTATGGTAGGATTAGATTGTGAGCTCCTCTGAGGACAGTCAGTGACATGGCTTTGTACTCTGTAAAGTGCTGCAGAAGATATCACAGCTATATGAATACATAATAATAATATGGTAGGACATTAGACTATGACTATGGTAGAATTAGATTGTGAGCTCCTCTGAGGACAGTCAGTGACATGGCTATGTACTCTTTAAAGTGCTGCAGAAGATATCACAGCTATATGAATACATAATAATATGGTAGGACATTAGACTATGACTATGGTAGGATTAGATTGTGAGCTCCTCTGAGGACAGTCAGTGACATGACTATGTACTCTGTAAAGTGCTGCAAAAGATGTCAGTGCTATATAAGACATAGAGAGACGTGAGAGCCAGAAGTACCGGTAAGGGAAATATAAGAGGGGATCAGGAAAGAGAGAGCGAGAGGGGGGAAATTGAAGATATACGGGGGAGACAGACAATGCGGAAATAAAGTGAGAGGAGATCTCACCAGTTATATTAGGCAGGGGCATGTTGAGAGAAAGCCTGCCACCATAACCCTCTGCCTGGAGATGCAAAGCCCATCAGAGAGAGGAAGCCACATGATGGGAGGGGGAGAGAGGGGAGACCAGGAAGCATGCATCCCACAAATAATCTTCTGATCTAAATTGTCCAGAGCTCACTCACACAGTGCCTGTTTCTGCCCCCACCTCCTCCTCACTACAGACATCAGCTAACAGAATCCAGCAGCATGTTACAATGTGCATCACTGAGCTATGCCACACTGCACTGTCTGCACTATTAATTAATCATCCTGATCTGTATATAAGCTGATCAGAATAATTAATTAAGGAAGGCAGTGGGTGTCACAGGAGTCAGTTTATGCACATGGTATCGGTTATACTCCACACACCTGCTGTAAATCATAGTGCTGATCTGACGCTGTCCAACTTGTCCAGAGCTCCGCTGATGCTGCTGATAGCTGGAGCAGGAAGGAGGGGGCAGAGGTGAGAGAGGTCAGCAAGGCTGCAACGCCTGTCCATGTGCTGCCTGCTAGAGAAAGGGCCGGGCAGCTCTGCCTCTTTCCTGCACAGGGCAATCTCCAGCTCGTGTTCGGAGCTCTGCAGGCAGACTGTTCTCTAGGGAGCTAGACGCACCTGGTGCAGAAATCCATCCGTCCTCTCGCTCCCAGGTTGACGATTCTGAAGCACGTGTCAGGCTGTGTCATAGGAGGACCGGTGCACCGGCAGAATAACCAAGAGAGCACCGGCGGCACAGGAGAGGGGGGCGGGCGGACATTTTTGCATACCTATGCTGTGCGTCTCTGCCGCTTGATTCCTCCCCCATCATCTCCTCTTTATCCGATTCCCCCCTCTATCAGGGCTTTGGGGCTGGGTGCACCGGCGCAGGCAGGGCAGACTAACTTCGTAATTGGTGCCAGTAAGCCATGCCTGCCCACGTGGTTCCTCAAACTCCCGGCTCCCAGCAGACGGACAATCGCGCCTCCCCCCCAGCGCCTATGCACGCAGCTGTTTGCAGCGCTGCGTGCAGGCATGGAAACGGCGGCTGGTGGGCGGAGAGAGCAGTGTAATGAATGTGTGTGTTGTCACTCACCGCCCGGCCTGCCCCTCACTGTAGTTGCGGCCACGGCCACCCGCTGCAAATAAAGACGCGAGCAGCCGCTATTGTGTTTTAACACTTTTAAATTTAAAGGGGACATGACAGAAATGCCGCCTTTGACTAATTAGGCGCCTGTAGGCACGTGCCTAGTGTGCCTTATGGTAAATCCGGCCCTGGTGTGTGTATGTATCAGTGTGTGTGTGTGTGTGTGTGTGTGTGTGTATGTATCAGGGTGTGTGTGTGTATGTATCAGGGTGTGTGTGTGTGTGCGTATCAGGGTGTGTGTGTGCGTGCGCGTATCAGGGTGTGTGTGTGGAACACATGGGCCCCTCCAGCAAGTTAACCCCCCTTCTGCCACGGACACTCCAGTATTGGGGGTTCCAAAAGTTAGTTAGAGCCAGCTAGCGTCTCCCCAGGTCTCTCCTCTTCAGGTTTGTTCCTGATTTCCCCCAGTTACTAGTTTGCCCAGGGACTTAGAGCCGGCTTGCGGATCCCCCAGGTCTGACACTCATCTTCCCAGTGAATAGTGGTCCCCTTGTGCCCCCGCAGCGTATTTGCAGTGAAGCAAACCTACCTGTATGGCCGACAAGCTCCTCCATCAGCCTGTGTACTTTCACCTTTATCCTTGTGGGCGCCTCTTCTCTGTGATCACCGCAGCATGTTATGAAAAGAGGCACCTGCGAGGGTGAAGGCAGAAGCACATAAGCAGACAGAGGAGTGTGCAGGCCAGACAGGTGAATTTACTCCCATATGAATACTCTGCAGGGACAGCAAAGACCACTAGGAAGGCGGTTGTCAAACATGGTAGGTCCGCCAGCTGACTCTGGGTCCTTGTGGGAACACCCATTATAGTAAGCTCAGATATAGTAAACATTTGGGTATTGTAAACTATGTGTCCGCTTCTAGTCAATTGCCATATTTTTTTTTTTTTTTTTTAATTTAACCACTTCCCGACCGCCGTATGTACAATTGGCGGCCGGGAAGTGCACCCCGCAAGGACCGCCGTATTGACAATTGGCGGCGGTCCTTGTAGGGGCATGGGCGGAGCGATCGCGTCATCAGTGACGCGATCCTCCGCCTCCGCCTGGCGCCGCTCACCCGCCGCAACATCCCGCCGGCCATACGGAAGCGCCGGCGGGATGTTAACCCCGCGATCGCCGCATACAAAGTGTATAATACACTTTGTAATGTTTACAAAGTGTATTATACAGGCTGCCTCCTGCCCTGGTGGTCCCAGTGTCCGAGGGACCACCAGGGCAGGCTGCAGCCACCCTAGTCTGCACCAAGCACACTGATTTCCCCCCCCCCCTGCCCCAGATCGCCCACAGCACCCATCAGACCCCCCCCTGCCCACCCCCCAGACCCCTGTTTGCACCCAATCACCCCCCTAATCACCCATCAATCACTCCCTGTCACTATCTGTCAACGCTATTTTTTTTTTATCCCCCACCCTGCTCCCTGCCCCCTCCTGATCACCCCCCACCCCTCAGATTCTCCCCAGACCCCCCCCCCCCCAGACCACCCCCCCTGTTTACTGTATGCATCTATCCCCCTGATCACCTGTCAATCACCTGTCAATCACCTGTCAATCACCTGTCAATCACCTGTCAATCACCCATCAATCACCCGTCAATCACCCCCTGTCACTGCCACCCATCAGTCAGCCCCTAACCTGCCCCTTGCGGGCAATCTGATCACCCCCCCACACCAATAGATCGCCCGCAGATCCGACATCAGATCACCTCCCAAATCCATTGTTTACATCTATTCTCTCCTCTAAACACACACTAATTACCCATCAATCACCCATCAATCACCCCCTATCACCACCTGTCACTTTTACCTATCAGATCAGACCCTAATCTGCCCCTTGCGGGCACCCAATCACCCGCCCACACGCTCAGATTGCCCTCTGACCCCCCCTTATCAATTCACCAGTGCATTAATTACATCTGTTCTTCCCTGTAATAACCCACTGATCACCTGTCAATCACCTGCCAATCACCTATCACCCATCAATCACCCCCTGTCACTGCCACCCATCAATCAGCCCCTAACCTGCCCCTTGCGGGCAATCTGATCACCCACCCACACCATTAGATCGCCCGCAAACCCGCCGTCAGATTACCTCCCAAATGTATTGTTTACATCTGTTATCTTCTCTAAACACCCACTAATTACCCATCAATCACCCATCAATCACCCCCTATCACCACCTGTCACTGTTACCTATCAGATCAGACCCTAATCTGCCCCTTGCGGGCACCCAATCACCCGCCCACACGCTCAGATTGCCCTCAGACCCCCCCCCTTATCAATTCGCCAGTGCATTAATTACATCTGTCCTTCCCTGTAATAACCCACTGACCACCTGTCAATCACCTGCCAATCACCTATCACCCATCAATCACCCCGTCACTGCCACCCAACAATCAGCCCCTAACCTGCCCCTTGCGGGCAATCTGATCACCCACCCACACCAATAGATCGCCCGCAGATCCGACATCAGATCACCACCAAAGCGCAGCGTTTACATCTATTCTCTCCTCTAAACACCCACTAATTACCCATCAATCACCCCCTATCACCACCTGTCACTGTTACCCATCAGATCAGACCCTAATCTGCCCCTTGCGGGCACCCAATCGCCCGCCTACACGCTCAGATTGCCCTCAGACCCCCCCTTATCAATTCGCCAGTGCAATATTTACATCTGTTCTCCCCTGTAATAACCCACTGATTACCTGTCAATCACCTATCAATCACCCATCAATCACCCCCTGTCACTGCCACCCATCAATCACCCCCTGTCACTTCCACCCATCAATCACCCGCTGTCACTGCCACCCATCAATCAGCCCCTAACCTGCCCCTTGCGGGCAAACTGATCACCCACCCACACCAATAGATCGCCCGCAGATCCGACATCAGATCACCACCCAAGCGCAGTGTTTCCATCTATTCTCTACCCTAAACACCCACTAATTACCCATCAATCACCCCCTGTCACTGCTACCTATCAGATTAGACCCCTATCTGCCCCTAGGGCACTCAATCACCCGCCCACACCCTCAGAATGCCCTCAGACCCCAGCCCTGATCACCTCGCCAGTGCATTGCTTGCATCTATTCCCCCCCTCTAATCACACCTTGAGACACCCATCAATCACCTCCTGTCACCCCCTAGCACACCTACCCATCAGATCAGGCCCCAATTTGCCCCGTGTGGGCTCCTGATCACTCGGCCAATCCCTCAGATCCCCCTCAGACCCCCTTCCGATCACCTCCCCAGTGCATTGATTGCATCTATTTTCCCCTCTAACCACCCCCTGAGACACCCATCAATCACCTCCTGTCACCCCCCTAGCACTCCTATCCATCAGATCAGGCCCAATACAACCTGTCATCTAAAAGGCCACCCTGCTTATGACCGGTTCCACAAAATTCGCCCCCTCATAGACCACCTGTCATCAAAATTTGCAGATGCTTATACCCCTGAACAGTCATTTTGAGACATTTGGTTTCCAGACTACTCACGGTTTTGGGCCTGTAAAATGCCAGAGCGGTATAGGAACCCCACAAGTGACCCCATTTTAGAAAAAAGACACCCCAAGGTATTCTGTTAGGTGTATGACGAGTTCATAGAAGATTTTATTTTTTGTCAAAAGTTAGCGGAAATTAATTTTTATTGGTTTTTTTTCACAAAGTGTCATTTTTCACTAACTTGTGACAAAAAATAAAATCTTCTATGAACTCGCCATACACCTAACGGAATACCTTGGGGTGTCTTCTTTCTAAAATGGGGTCACTTGTGGGGTTCCTATACTGCCCTGGCATTTTAGGGGCCCTAAACCGCGAGGAGTAGTCTAGAAAACAAATGCTTCAAAATGACCTGTGAATAGGACGTTGGGCCCCTTAGCGCACCTAGGCTGCAAAAAATTGTCACACATGTGGTACCGCTGTACTCAGGAAAAGTAGTATAATGTGTTTTGGGGTGTATTTTTACACATACCCATGCTGGATGGGAGAAATTTCTATGTAAATGGACAATTGTGTGTAAAAAAATCAAACAATTGTCATTTACAGAGATATTTCTCCCACTTAGCATGGGTATGTGTAAAAATACACCCCAAAACGCATTATACTACTTCTCCTGAGTACGGCGGTACCACATGTGTGACACTTTTTTACACCCTAAGTACGCTAAGGGGCCCAAAGTCCAATGAGTACCTTTAGGATTTCACAGGTCATTTTGCGACATTTGGTTTCAAGACTACTCCTCACGGTTTAGGGCCCCTAAAATGCCACGGCAGTATAGGAACCCCACAAATGACCCCATTCTAGAAAGAAGACACCCAAAGGTATTCCGTACGGAGTATGGTGAGTTCATAGAAGATTTTATTTTTTGTCACAAGTTAGCGGAAAATGACACTTTGTGAAAAAAAACTATTAAAATCAATTTCCGCTAACTTTTGACAAAAAAATAAAATCTTCTATGAACTCACTATACTCCTAACAGAATACCTTGGGGTGTCTTCTTTCTAAAATGGGGTCATTTGTGGGGTTCCTATACTGCCCTGGCATTTTAGGGGCCCTAAACCGTGAGGAGTAGTCTTGAAACGAAAATGACCTGTGAAATCCTAAAGGTACTCATTGCACTTTGGGCCCCTTAGTGCAGTTAGGGTGCAAAAAAGTGCCACACATGTGGTATCGCCGTACTCGGGAGAAGTAGTATAATGTGTTTTGGGGTGTATTTTTACACATACCCATGCTGGGTGGGAGAAATACCTCTGTAAATGACAATCTTTTGATTTTTTTACACACAATTGTCCATTTACAGAGGTATTTCTCCCACCCAGCATGGGTATGTGTAAAAATACACCCCAAAACACATTGTACTACTTCTCCCGAGTACGGCGATACCACATGTGTGGCACTTTTTTGCACCCTAACTGCGCTAAAGGGCCCAAAGTCCAATGAGTACCTTTAGAATTTCACAGGTCATTTTGAGAAATTTCGTTTCAAGACTACTCCTCACGGTTTAGGGCCCCTAAAATGCCAGGGCAGTATAGGAACCCCACAAATGACCCCATTTTAGAAAGAAGACACCCCAAGGTATTCCGTTAGGAGTATGGTGAGTTCATAGAAGATTTTATTTTTTGTCAAAAGTTAGCGGAAAATGACACTTTGTGAAAAAACACAATTAAAATCAATTTCCGCTAACTTTTGACAAAAAAATAAAATCTTCTATGAACTCACTATACTCCTAACGGAATACCTTGGGGTGTCTTCTTTCTAAAATGGGGTCATTTGTGGGGTTCCTATACTGCCCTGGCATTTTAGGGGCCCTAAACCGTGAGGAGTAGTCTTGAAACGAAATTTCTCAAAATGACCTGTGAAATTCTAAAGGTACTCATTGGACTTTGGGCCCTTTAGCGCAGTTAGGGTGCAAAAAAGTGCCACACATGTGGTATCGCCGTACTCAGGAGAAGTAGTATAATGTGTTTTGTGGTGTATTTTTACACATACCCATGCTGAGTGGGAGAAAGATCTCTGTAAATGGACAATTGTGTGTAAAAAAAATTAACAAATTGTCATTTACAGAGATATTTCTCCCACCCAGCATGGGTATGTGTAAAAATACACCCCAAAACACATTATACTACTTCTCCTGAGTACGGCAATACCACATGTGTGGCACTTTTTTGCACCCTAACTGCGCTAAGGGGTCCAAAGTCCAATGAGCACCTTCAGGCTTTACAGGGGTGCTTACAATTTAGCACCCCCCAAAATGTCAGGACAGTAAACACACCCCACAAATGACCTCATTTTGGAAAGTAGACACTTCAAGGTATTCAGAGAGGAGCATGGTGAGTCCGTGGCAGATTTCATTTTTTTTTGTCGCAAGTTAGAAGAAATGGAAACTTTTTTTTTTTTTTTTTTTTTTTCACAAAGTGTCATTTTCCGCTTACTTGTGACAAAAAATAATATCTTCTATGAACTCACTATGCCTCTCAGTGAATACTTTGGGATGTCTTCTTTCCAAAATGGGGTCATTTGGGGGGTATTTATACTATCCTGGAATTCTAGCCCCTCATGAAACATGACAGAGGGTCAGAAAAGTCAGAGATGCTTGAAAATGGGAAAATTCACTTTTTGCACCATAGTTTGTAAACGCTATAACTTTTACCCAAACCAATAAATATACACTGAATGGGTTTTTTTTTATCAAAAACATGTTTGTCCACATTTTTCGCGCTGCATGTATACAGAAATTTTACTTTATTTGAAAACTGTCAGCACAGAAAGTTAAAAAAATCATTTTTTTGCCAAAATTCATGTCTTTTTTGCTGAATATAATAAAAAGTAAAAATCGCAGGAGCAATCAAATAGCACTAAAAGAAAGCTTTATTAGTGACAAGAAAAGGAGCCAAAATTCATTTAGGTGGTAGGTTGTATGAGCGAGCAATAAACCGTGAAAGCTGCAGTGGTCTGAATGGAAAAAAAGTGGCCGGTCCTTAAGGGGTAGAAAGCCCTAGGTCCTCAAGTGGTTAAAGGAGTCATCAGGCTTTGCTTAAAGGACTTACGAGGTCAGATTTTAAAAAAAAAAGTAATGTACCTGAATCTTCGAGCAGACATCAGTACACATCCCCACTGGCCTCCTTGTCCTTTTTTCTGCTGCCATTATCTAGATGTAGATTACATTGAGACAGACCACCGCTGCCAGGGTCGCCTTATCTGTCTCTCTGCATATCTTCGCTTTAATTGAGTCCTGCGCAGCCTCCCTGCGCAGGCAGAGGAAAGATTACATGTCTCCGACGGAGACAGTGCTGTACAGAGTATATTGTCACAAACTGTCCCTCAGAGGGGCTCACAATCTTATCCCTACCAGAGTCCTATGTCTATGTATGAATCATGTAGTGTATGTATCGTAGTCTAGGGCCAATTTTGGGGGAAGCCAATTAACTTATCTGTATGTTTTTGGAAGTGGGAGGAAGCCGGAGTGCCCAGAGGAAACCCACACAGACACTGGGAGAACATACAAACTCCTAGCAGATAGTGCCCTGGATGGCATTCAAACTGTGGACATTGCAAGACGAGAGCGCTAATCATTACGCCTCCGTGGTGGCCATAAGTATAAGGGACTAATGCCTGGTATAGTAAACCTTGATGTAAAACTTCTGTTCTAGTAAACCTGATTTCTGGCCTCTTCAGTATTCTGAAGCATCTATTCATTCATTAGTCAGAAATACATAAGCCATGTTTGGTGAGTAGGCTGGCTGGCAGCCACTTGTAGCCTGCTCGCTGTCTGCACACTACTCTGGGCCTGCGTGGATTACCTCAGAAGCACCAGCCAATGTGACCTATGCTTCCTGTGTAAGCTGCGGCCTGATTACTGAGGGAATTGTCTGTCATCTGTGACTTGTTTGTGCATGGCTGCAACGCTACAGCAGGCTGCACAGACATGTGGACAGAGGAGCACACTATCAGTACTGTACCTGCATTAACTGGTGAGACCTATACTTCCTCTGAAAGCTGTTGCATGATTATTGCATACAAATCCCTGCATACAGAGCACTGTGCATTTCTATCTAGCTTAGACACTTTTGGCTTTATTCACAAAAGGGTGCTATGAAATATCACGCGTGCTATTTATTAGCACGCGTGTTATTTTGCGTGCTATCGCTCGCATTGTAACGCATCACATTATAGAACGTTATAGCGTGCAATGCATTACAACACGACTCGAGCATTAGCGTGCAAAGTGCAAAATAGCACGCATGCTAATAAATAGCACGTGTGATATTTCATAGATGGCACCCTTTTGTGAATCAAACCCTGTCTGTGCTCGCTTGCTGAAGCATTGACAAGAAAAAAATGACTCCCAATTATTGACTGAATGAATATACAAGGCCATAGTATAATTTGTGCATGAGTATGTCAATTTATTATATAATACGCCACTTTACCCATTCTTTTTGAGTTTACTATAAAGGGATTCTAAAGCCTTTCTCCGACCTGCTCACATGCGGGGGAAACACTGCATAATTGGATTCAGTGGAAAGGGGCCATAAGTCTTTATGTGGGGCACCAGGTTGTATTGTATGTGTTGTATGTGGGCACACTGCTAACCAATTCAGATGTCTGGAGGTACAGTGGTATTTATTTAAAGGTGGGACACACTGATGTTTACTTCTGTTATCTTGGGTGTACATGTCTGCTTAAAGGGAACCCAAACTGAGAAGGATATGGCTTTTTCCTTGTAAAATAATACCAGTTGCCTGGATCGCCTGCTGATCCTGTGTCTCTAACACTTTTAGCCACAGCCCCGGAACAAGCATGCAGATCAGGTGCTCTGACTGAAGTCAGACTGGATTAGCTGCATGCTTGTTTCAGGTGTGTGATTCAGCCACTACTGCAGCCAAAGAGATCAGCAGGGCTGACAAGCAACTAGTAAGTTTTAAAAGGAAACATTTATATCCCTCTCAGTTAAGGTTCCCTTTAACTGGCAGTGGCATCTCGGTTCATTATATTATAGTATACAGTATATTATATTCATGTGCGTATACAAATATTATGCATCTTCTATTTTATTTTATTATGCACTCAGGGGCGTAGCGATAGGGGTTGCAGAGGTTGCGACCGCATCGGGGCCCTGAAGGGCCCTCCCTCAACTACAGTATTAGCTCTCTATTGGTCCTGTGCTCATAATAATCACTTCTATAGATGCTTTGAATAGTGGTAATCATTAACAAGCTGTTCCCCATCCCCTTCTTGCTCCTCTGACACTGTAGTTGCCATTGGCAGGGATTGCTATGTATACAGTGCTTGGGGGTAATCAGTAATAAGCTGTTCCCCATCCCCTTCTTGTACCTCTGACACTGTAGTTGCCATTGGCAGGTTTTGGTGTGCCGTATCAATTGTTATATATAGAGTGCTTGGGGGGCCCCATTGTAAAACTTGCATCGGGGCCCACAGCTCCTTAGCTACGCCACTGGCTGCAGTGAGACACCCGTGGGACAGAGGATGGCGTGGGAAGCCTCATTAGGATCCGGAGGCTTCCCCCACCCGAGGTGAGTACCCCCCAGGGGATGTTTCTGATGTTACAGAGTCTCTTTAAAGAAAAATATTTTTTTTTCCTTCAGTTTTAACTTTTTTTTTTTTTTTTTTTCTTAAAATATTTTTTCGTAAAATGGTCAGTGAGTCGCTAATTATAATTTAAAGGTGTGTCCGTGTCCGGCTCCGATCTATGCAAGATACCATTTTGTATTGGCTCAGAACCATTGGCATTATAGTAAATATGTTGACTGGTCTGTCAGAAGGGAGGGGGATGGATGAATTGGGTAGGAGAGGTTTCAGGGGTGTGCACTGGGTGGATCCAAGAAGTTTAATTACTACACAAAAAGTGATATCTACTAGGTAAGGCCACTAATGATACCATTTTTTTTTTTTACAAATGATTCCTGATATGAATGATTGGAAATGATTGTTTGGCACAATTAATGGACAAAAATCTCATAACCAATGTGATCAGATTAATGACATATAATATTTTTTTAAGGATTCTGTCAATCTGATAAAACTGGTTAGGAGATGTTTGTCTATTAGTGGTCCCAAGGTAGCATTTCCAAATGTTCATGTGAAGATTGTTTGGCAAATTGTACCATTAGTGGCCACGTTTTTAAAGACTTACTCATCTTCACTTAAAGGAATCGTCAGGCAAAATAAATAAAAAAATTCAGCTTTACTCTCCTGGGGCTTTCTCCAGCCCCTTGTAGCCGACTGTCCTACACCGACCGCTCCGCTCTGCCGCTTTCCTAAGCTCCCTGCACGGTGCAGAACTACTGTGCCTGTGCAGTGCGCGGCAGACAACGTGGCCATGATTGACAGCGGCACTTCACACAGGTGCAGTAGGGATGACGTAGAGGTCGTCCTCTGCACTGTGTGGGGAGACTGGGATGGCAGCGGAGAGATCAGTCGGCGTGGGACAGTCGGCTGCAAGGGGCTAGAGAAAGCCCCAGGTGAGTAAGGTGTGTGTGTTTTTTTTTTTTTTTTTTTTTTCCCCTGATGATTCCTTTAACCTCCTTGGCGGTCTGATTCTTTCCAGATTTTAGGGTCTAAAAGCGGTGCAATTTTTTTTCACTCTTTCAGACCCTAAAACCTGAAAAAAATCATTCTGGCAGGGAGATCTGCAGCAAAATTAAAAAAAAAATTACCTTCCTGGGCTCCTGGGCTGCAGTTTTCTCTTTGCCCACAAGATGGCGCTAATATACATATAAACGAACTTCTCTATATTTCTCTAATATAGAGAAGTTTGTTTTCAATGTTAGCTCCGCCCCCGATGACGTCACGCTGCCACCACCGCTCTGCTGCCACCACCACGGCTGCGCTGCTCCAACTGGCTGCCGGGTCCCCGGAAGAATAGCGGGGACATGGGGGATCCCGGCGGCCAGGGAAAGACCCCACACTGCCGGGGAGAGAGGCTGGAGTCCCGCTGCGCAGCGAGATCGCGCGCGGGACTCCACAACTGCAGGTACAGCTCTGCAATGCCTACCCCGACCTGAGCTCGGGATCACCGATAGCAGCTGCTTTTTTCTACCCCGAGCTCAGGTCGGGAAAACCGGCAAGGAGGTTAAAGGGGAACTTCAGCCTAAACAAACATACTGTCATTAAGTTACATTAGTTATGTTAAATAGAATAGATCGGTAATATAATTTTTTTACCCACCCTGTTTTAAAAGAACAGGCAAATGTTTGTGATTCATGGGGGCTGCCATCTTTGTCATGGGGTCAGCCATCTTTTTGGTTGAAAGGAGGTGACAGGGAGCATGAGACACAGTTCCAACTGTCCTGTGTCCTGATAACCCCTCCCAGCTGCACAAACAGCAGAACGAGAGCAACAACATCAGAAATCCCATCAT
>NC_090657.1:237652023-237729119 GCF_040937935.1 Hyperolius riggenbachi
ATAATCAGCCTACCTATCTGGTGAGAGTGATACCTACTAACATTGCAACTGTATGCCAATATTGAAACGGAGTAGAGGATTGCGGCAACTTCAAGTTGTATCTCTGCCTAGGACAGTGGTGCATGGACTTTTGTGCAGAGTGGGACTATATTTGTATGTAGGTTGTCGTGTACTGACAGGTGTACAGCGCCATACTCTAATATCATTCTCTGTCTGTTTAGGGTGAATTTACCCACCCATTTGTGTGGCGATCCACTTGCCAGTTCTGTACTGCTTGAGTTATTCTGGGATATAGGTGCTAAGAGGAGCGCATCTGCCACATTGGTTATTTATTTGTAATACATAGTGTGTATGTACTATGCATACACAATATATTTGTATAGTGTGTGTGTGTGTATATACTCATTACATATTTTTATATATTTTGTATTTAAATTCAATACATGATGGTGTATTGTGTGTGTGTATATACTATGTATATGTATATACAATGTTTATATATTTTGTTTGTGTATATACAATAAATGTTTGTATATATTTGTGTGTATGTATATATGATAAATGTTTGTATGCTTGTTTATATTGTGTGTGTGTGTATATATACTCTGTGTATACACAATACACCTTTGTATGACTCATATAATGTGTGAATATAGAGTATATACTATGTATACACAATACATGTTTGTATATAGTGTGTGTGTGTGTGTACATATACCATGTATATACAATTTTTTTTCTATATTGTGTGTGCATATACTATGTATAAACAATGTTGTTTCTATATTCTGTGTGTATACAGTATGTACACACTTTTTTATATATTATTTCTATATTCTGTGTGTGTATATACTATGTATACACAATTTTTGTTTCTATAGTCCGTGTGTGTCTATATATATATATATATATATATATATATATATATATATATATATATATATATATATATATATATATATATATATATATATATATATATATATATATATATATATATATATATATATATATATATATATATATATATATATTATGTATACACTTTTTGTTTCTATAGTGTGTGTGTGTGTGTGTGTGTGTGTGTGTGTGTGTGTGTGTGTGTGTGTGTGTGTGTACTATGTATACACAATGTTTGTTTCTATATTGTGTGTGTGTGTGTGTACTATGTATACACAATGTTTGTTTCTATATTGTGTGTGTGTGTGTGTGTGTACACTATGTATACACAATGTTTGTTTCTATATTGTGTGTGTGTGTGTGTACACTATGTATACACAATGTTTGTTTCTATATTGTGTGTGTGTGTGTGTGTGTGTGTGTGTACTATGTATACACAATGTTTGTTTCTATATTGTGTGTGTGTGTGTGTACTATGTATACACAATGTTTGTTTCTATATTGTGTGTGTGTGTGTGTGTGTGTACACTATGTATACACAATTTTTGTTTCTATAGTGTGTGTGTGTACACTATGTATACACTTTTTGTTTCTATAGTGTGTGTGTGTGTGTACACTATGTATACACAATTTTTGTTTCTATATTGTGTGTGTGTGTGTGTGTGTACACTATGTATACACAATTTTTGTTTCTATATTGTGTGTGTGTGTGTGTGTACACTATGTATACACAATTTTTGTTTCTATAGTGTGTGTGTGTGTGTGTGTGTGTGTGTGTGTGTGTGTGTGTGTGTGTGTGTGTATACACACACAGTCCTGGGCAAAAGTTTTGAGACTGTGAAATATATGGGTTCTCACAGTGTTTGCTGCTAAACTGCTTTTAGATCTTTGTTTTGGTTGTTTATGTGATGTACTGAAATATAATTATAAGCACTTCATATGTTTTTAAAGGATTGTATTGACCATTACATGAGATTTATGCAGAGAGTTAGTATTTGCAGTGGTGGCCCTTCTGTTTCAGGACCTCTGCAATTCGACTAGGCATGCTCTCGATCAACTTCTGGGCCAAATCCTGACTGATAGCAACCCATTCTTTCATAATCACTTCTTTGAGTTTCTCAGAAGTAGTTGGTTTTTGTTTGTCCACCCGCCTCTTGAAGAATGACCATGTTCTCAATGGGATTAAGATCTGGGGAGTTTCCAGGCCATGGACCCAAAATTTCAATGTTTTGGTCTCCGAGCCACTTAGTTATCACTTGCCTTATGACACGGTGCTCCATCGTGCTGGACAATGCATTGTTCATCACCAAACTGTTGGTAGATTGTTGGAAGAAGTTGCTGTGGGAGGCTGTTTTGGTACCATTCTTTATTCGTGGCTGTGTTTTTTTTTTTTGTTTTGTTTTTTTTTTGTCTTTGTTTTTTATTTGGGCGAAATTGTGAGTGAGCCCACTCTGTTGGATGGGAAGCAACTCCACACATGAATGGTGTCAGGATGCTTTACTGTTGGCATGACACAGGACTGGTGGTAGCGCTCACCTTTCTTCTCCTGACAAGCCTTTTTCCAGATGCCCCAAACAATTGGAAAGGGGCTTCATTAGAGAATATGACTTTGCCCCAGTCCTCAGCAGTCCAGTCACCATACTTTCTGCAGAAGATTAATCTGTCCCTTATGGGTTTTTTGGGGAGAGAAGTTCTTTGCTGCCCTTCTTGACACCAGGCCATCTTCTAAAGTCTTTGCCTCACTGTGCATGCCGATGTGCTCACACCTGCCTGCTGCCATTCCTGAGCAACCTCGGCACTGGTTGCACTCCGATCCCGCAGCTGAAACCTCTTTTTAGGAGACTATCCTGGTGCTTGCTGGACTTTGTTGGATGCCTGAAGCCTTCTTAACAAGAACTGAGCCTCCTTTTCTTGACATTGATGATTGTATAAATAGTTGATTTAGGTGCAATCTTAGTAGCCACAATATCCTTGCCTGTGAAGCCTTACTGCAATGTTCTCAGCAGGCAGAACAGAACAGAACAGAACAGAACAGAACAGAACAGAACAGAACAGAACAGAACAGAACAGAACAGAACAGAACAGAACAGAACAGAACAGAACAGAACAGAACAGAACAGAACAGAACAGAACAGAACAGAACAGAACAGAACAGAACAGAACAGAACAGAACAGAACAGAACAGAACAGAACAGAACAGAACAGAACAGAACAGAACAGAACAGAACAGAACAGAACAGAACAGAACAGAACAGAACAGAACAGAACAGAACAGAACAGAACAGAACAGAACAGAACAGAACAGAACAGAACAGAACAGAACAGAACAGAACAGAACAGAACAGAACAGAACAGAACAGAACAGAACAGAACAGAACAGAACAGAACAGAACAGAACAGAACAGAACAGAACAGAACAGAACAGAACAGAACAGAACAGAACAGAACAGAACAGAACAGAACAGAACAGAACAGAACAGAACAGAACAGAACAGAACAGAACAGAACAGAACAGAACAGAACAGAACAGAACAGAACAGAACAGAACAGAACAGAACAGAACAGAACAGAACAGAACAGAACAGAACAGAACAGAACAGAACAGAACAGAACAGAACAGAACAGAACAGAACAGAACAGAACAGAACAGAACAGAACAGAACAGAACAGAACAGAACAGAACAGAACAGAACAGAACAGAACAGAACAGAACAGAACAGAACAGAACAGAACAGAACAGAACAGAACAGAACAGAACAGAACAGAACAGAACAGAACAGAACAGAACAGAACAGAACAGAACAGAACAGAACAGAACAGAACAGAACAGAACAGAACAGAACAGAACAGAACAGAACAGAACAGAACAGAACAGAACAGAACAGAACAGAACAGAACAGAACAGAACAGAACAGAACAGAACAGAACAGAACAGAACAGAACAGAACAGAACAGAACAGAACAGAACAGAACAGAACAGAACAGAACAGAACAGAACAGAACAGAACAGAACAGAACACTGGAGGTGCCTCGCTGGCCCCGACCCGCGGTCCGCAGCGTCGGCACCCCAGGCCTGCGCATTTTCAGCTGCTATTTGAGAATTCTAAAATGTGGAGATCTGCAGTGCGTCTTTTGAACTCTTGGAGTGCTGTTGAGTAGATAGGTAGTGCATAAAAAGGCTATTTTAAGCCTTTGTTCTGTGTTTTTAGGTGGGAGCCGTGAGAGTCTCTAGTTCAGAATCATCACGATGGTGGCAGATCGTGCTGAGCGAGAGGAAGATGGCAGCCCGGAGATTGTATCGAGCGGTAATATCTTGGGATCTTTTACGGAGAGCAAACGGACACGAGACCTGATTGTCAACCTGCAGATGTCCTGTATGGAGCCGGTGAGCAGAGAGCTGTGCGCACAGAGGTTTAATGGTGAGTGAACCAGACTGCGAATCACTAGATCCATATGTGTGTGACTGCGGGACATAGTGAGTCCTGCTGATCCAGAATCTGTTTGGGGGGAGAGGTGGAGGGGGGATTGGCGGGGTAATAGATTGAACTCTGCGCGTGGGGATTAGGCGGGGGTAGGAGACGAGAAGCCTGTATGTTCCTTGTCTGAGTCTCACCATCCTCTCTTCTTTCATTGTAGTTATGGACAATTATCAGGAGCAGCCTCACCTTCTGGATCCACATCTAGGTAAGTTATTTTCATAACCATAGACAACAGAGTCGGGGGCAGCAAGGCACCTCCAGGCCGCAGAGAAATGTTGCTAATGTTAATAAGTGTGGAGCCAGTTGACACTTCACTTTGTAAACCGATCACTTTGTGATCAGGGCTGCTATATCAGGATCATGGCTTCAAAGTGATAGGTTCAGATCAGGGTCATGGCTACAGAGTCATTGCTTTAGATTAAGTTCATGGTGTCAGATCAGGGTCAGGACTCCAGCCAGTGGCTCAGATAAGTCATGGCGTGGAGTTGTGGGTTCAGAACAGGGTCATGGCTACAGTGTCGTGGGTTCAGATCACGGGTGTGGCTCCAGGGTCATGGGTTCAGATTAGGGTCATGGGTTCAGATTAGGGTCATGGGTTCAGATTAGGGTCATGGGTTCAGATTAGGGTCATGGCGTCAGTCATGGGTTCAGATCAGTCGTGGGTTCAGATCAGGATAATGGTGTTTACATGTTGAACCAATTTCTGACTCTGATGCCTATTATTTGTATGTAATCACAAGTAAACCCATTCAGTTAGAAAGTTTTTATTATTACTATTTAGTATTTATATAGCTCTGACACCTTACACAGAGCTGTACTCAGTATATTGTCTTGTCACTTAAAGAGGAATGTTAACCAAGGAATAAACTCCATTCCAGTCAGTAGCGGATACCCTCTTTCCCCTGAGAAATATTTCCCTTTTCTCTAATAGATTATCAGGGGAGTCTGTATGGCTGATATTGTGGTGAAACCCCTCCCACAGTGTGATGTCATGACCATGGTCCTGACCGTTTGCTCTCTGAGAACCTCATTGCATTGTGGGAAAGAATGGCTTTTTCCAACTGTCAAGCAAGCAGTATTTCACTCTGTGCATAGAACTCTCAGTAATGAACATTCCGCACAGATCACCTGGCAGAACTAAAGACGTCACAACCAGTGATACATTTCAGAATGTTAATCAGGGAGAGGAAAGATTTTTACAATGGGCAAACACTGACTAAATAATCTGTAAATGCTATTGTAAACCAATGTTTCTCAAACCTGTCCTCGTGATTCCCCAGCAGTGTACGGTTTGCAGGCTTACCTCGCTTATGCACAGGTGGGCTAGTTAGTGTCTCAGTTTGGTGGATTGCATGTAGCTGAGACACTAATTACCCCACCTGTGCATAAGTGAGGTTGCCTGCAAACTATGCACCGCTGGGGAGTCATAAGGACAGGTTTGGGAAACTCACAATAAGGAATTTTATTGTTGTTTTCACTACAATTCCTATCTTACTGTCCCTCAGAGTGGCTCCCAACTGAATGCCTTCCATAGCCCCATGTCTATATTGTGTAGTGTATGTATCATAGTCTGTATGTTTTTGGGATGTGGGAGGAAACTGGAGTGCCTGGAAGAAACACATATAGACACGGGGAGAACATACAAACTCTGTCCTTTGTTATAAGGTTACTGAATAGCCAATAAGATGCAAATAATTCATAGATGTAGAATTATGCAACCTTCTGGTTAGTTCATTTAAATTGCATATATTTGCATAATTCTGCATAATCTGTTTTATTTGCATCTCATTAACCACTGACACATCTATAGCCTTTCATTTGTGAGGGTTGTATATTATCTGGAGTATTCACACTGGCAGGGATGACACGCCTTGCATGGTAGGAAATTTATATTTACCATTTATTTCCTGTATGTGTGTGTAATTGGAGGAGGTTGGACATGCTGTGGATAAAGAAATCTGAGTTGGGAGAAGCTTCCCCATATTGGAGCATTGGATTTGGTAAAGTCTTAAGCCAATGTGTTGACTCACCACACAGCCCTGCACCCGACGTGTCTCGTATGACTGTCTATGAGAGAGAGAGAGAGAGAGAGAGAGAGAGAGAGAGAGAGAGAGAGAGAGAGATTTTTTTTATCCCGGTCGGTGGTGAAACTATCTGCAGATAGCTATCCGGACATCTGCCCAACTATCTGGAATCCGGATCCGACCGGATAGGGTAAAAATGGTCGGATATCCAAGTTACCTGGATACCCAAAATCCGGATGAGCATCCCTGTTACACATGTTTTACCACTAGGAGTCTCCAGAGCTCTTGTCTCTCTCCTGGCTCAGTGCAGTGATAGTAGTCCTGCTTTGTCTTGCAGGGTGGACGTTGGAGTTGCTGCTGGATATTATACAGAATAGATCATTGCCTGAGTTCTTCCACCTAGCCTTCAAATTCCTCCTTATCAGTTCTAAGGTAAATCAGACAAACACTGGCCTGGGTTTGCTCTCTGAAGGCCCGTGACACTGATATAGACTTTAGAGTATCGTACGATGTCAGCCATTAGTAAAAGCAAGAAGATTTGAATCAGCATGATGCTATTTACAGTGCTGTCCATAATTAGTCATATCCCTGACAAATTTTGAATTAAAGTTACTGTAATACAATAGCAAGTAAATTTTTTTTGATGGGAAATATGTGTCTCCCAAAGGATAAGACAATGTGCAAGGTGTGTGTGTGTGTGTTAGTTAGAATCTCAGAATCAGAATCAGAATCCTCTTTATTATCGCCAAGCACACCGCTAGGTGTGCCCGGAATTGCTTGTGGTTCACATGGCATGGCAGTTCAGGAACATATAACAGATAGAGCAACGATTAGAGTCTTGGGAGGTCAGAGTTTACAGATGTGACAGTCCATGTTTCTAGTCAGAGTTTAGTGCTGTGAGAGAGGGATGCTCTGGGGGCCAGAGCGTCCTGAGTTCAGTGAGTTCAACAGGAGAACTGCTTGGGGGAAGAAGGTGTTCATGCGCCTAGTGGTTTTGGAGGGGATGGATCTGAAACGGCGTCCCAGTGGAAGGGTCTCGAAGTAGCGTCTTCCCGGGTGGGAGGGGTCGAGTAAGATCTTGGAGGCCCTCAGCTTTTATTTACATTTGAGCAAAAAGTGTCCAGTTCAAAATTATTCATACCCTTCTCAATAATCAATAGAAAAACCTCCATTGGCTACTATAGCGATCAAACGCTTCCTATAATTGCAGACCAGCTTTTTGCATGTCTCCACGGGTATTTTTGCCCATTCATCTTTAACAATAAGCTCCAAATCATTCAAGTTGGAGGGTCTTCTTGCCATCACCCGATGTTTAGCTCCCTCCACAGATTCTCAATTAGTTTGAAGCAGGGATGGTCGTAGTCAGCCAACTTCGCTACGCTGGAACTACACGTAGTTTTACGCAATTACGCTTTGCCAAACTACGGCTTCAAAATCAAATTTTTGGAGGCAGAAAAGGCACAAACTGCAATGGGAACGGGTGCAGTATCTTCAGACGCTTTCTTCCTTGCACCTTCACAGCCACCCTTCTCCACTCTACCTCTGACCTTGAGCGGTTCCTGCTCATCTTCCCTCAACAGTCAGGTGTCTGTGAAGGAAATCCTTGAGCGGAAGAAGCCAATTTCTGCCAGTCACCCTCTTCCCCGTCGTCTGACAGTTGGCTTGGCTGGTGGACTCTGAGGCCTTCCATAAATTTGTGGCCATTGGGACTCCACAGTGGAAGATACCAGGCTGCAATTATTTCTCTAAAAAGGCGATACCCAAACTGTGCCGTGAAGTTGAGAGGCAAGCGGTGTCATCTCTGGCACACAGCGTTGGGTCAAGGGTCCACCTGACCATGGATGCCTGGTCTGCCAAGCACGGTGAGGGCAGGTACATTACTAACACAGCCCATTGGGTCAACCTGGTGACCGCTGGCAAGCAGGGAGTATGTGGCTGTGCAGCCGACAAACTTGTGACACCTCCACGGCTTGCAGGCAGGCCTCCTGCTACCTCCTCTCCTCCTGCCACCTCCTCTTCGCTGTCGTCCTCCTCCTCCTACTTGGTGGAGTGGCAGTTCAACTCTGGTGGTGCTGTGAACTCCTCTCCAGCTACACAGCCCCAGTTCCCCAGGGCCTATGCTGTATGCCAGGTACGACGGTGTCATGCCATCTTAGACATGTCTTGCCTCAAAGCGGATGAGTCACACTGGAGCAGCTCTCCTGGCTGCTCTTAACAGGTGGATTAGTGGCTGACCCTGCACCAGCTGGAGATCGGCAACGTGGTGTGTGATGACAGCAATCTCATTTCCGCTTTGAATTTGGGAAAACTGACACGTACCCTGCATGGCACGTGCTTAATCGAGTCATTTAAAGATTTGTGTCAAAGTACCCAGGCTTAGAGGACATCCTGAAGCAGGCCAGGAAGTTGAGTGGGCATTCCAGGCGGTCTTACATGGCCAAGTTCGCTGGAATTGGACCCTCCTTATGTTCTCTCGTCTGCTAGAACAGGAGAAAGCTGTCACTCGATACCTCTACAACTACAGTAGAAGGACACACTCTGGGGAAATGGGGAAGTTCTGGCCCAACAACTGGAAACTCATGCGAAATGCATGCAGGCTCATGCAGCTATTTGATGAGGTGACCAACCTGGTGAGTCACAGTGAAGGCACCATCAGCGACTTGATCCCGGACGCTTACTTCCTTGAGCGTTCCGTGCGTAGAGTGGTGGATCAAGCTGTGGAGGAGCGTGAACAGGAAAAATTACAGGTGGAAGCATTGTGGGATCAATTCTTATCAGAACCAGATGTTTCCTCAACACCTGCAGCAGCACAGAGGGAGGAGGAAGAGCCGTGTGGAGAAGAGGAGTCAGACTCAGATGATGAGGAAAGTGTTTCTTTGGAGGAGGCGGCAGAAGAACAACCGCAGCAGGCGTCGCAGGGGGCTTGTGCTCGTCAACGTTCCCATGGTATTGTTGGTTGTTGGGGGAAGGAGGAGGACTTGCCTGACGTCACTGAATAAGAGCAAGAGCAGATGGATAGTACGTCTGGATGCAACTTTGTGCAGATGGCATCTTTCATGCTGTCCAGCCTGTTGAGGGACCCCCGTATAAAAAAACTCAAGGGGAATGAGCTGTACTGGGTGGCCACGCTACTAGACCCTCGGTATAGGCACAAAGTGGCGGAGAGGTTTCCAAATCACCAGAAGGCAGAAAGGATGCAGCACTTGCAGAACAAGCTGTCAACTATGCTTTACAATGCGTTTAAGGGTGATGTCACAGCACAACGCAATAAAGGTACCACTGCCAATAATCCTTCTCCCATGTCCACGCAGGCAAGGACAGGACGCTCCAGTGATCTCATGGTGATTTCTGCCCTTAAAACGCTGCTTTTTTGAGTCAAATCCAGATTTTTCCCCAGTACTTTTGCCGTCCACTCTTTCCCACTCATCCATGCAAAAACTCAGATGTTAGACCCCTTGAAACACCTTTTCCATCACTTTTGTAGCCAGCATAAGTGTTTCTAGTTTTTAAAGTTCACCTCCTCATTGAATTGCCCCACTGCAGTCCATCATAAATGCAACAGCCAGAATTATCCACTTCTCCCATCCATTCCACCACGGTGGCTTCCCTCTGTGAATCCCTCCACTGGCTTCCTATCCTATTGACCTAAAAATCTGTCCACAAAACCTGTCCAACCTACATTTTTGATCTTACTCGGAGGTACACACCTAACTGCTCACTCCGCTTCTTTAATGAACTTTTCCTGGCTGCCCCTGCATCCCCCAGTCCCATGCAGGCCTCCAGGACTTCTCAAGAGCTGCTCCAACACTATGGAACTTCCTACCTCCACCCATTCTGGCAGCCCTCTCCTTCAACCTCTTCAAGAAGGCTCTCAAAACTCACCTTTTCACTCTGGCCTACCACCCCTTATTAGTGCTCTAAACCCGCAGCTGAACTCTGGTCCCCTACCTTTTGTGTCCCTAGCTCCGGAGCCGGATTAAGGCCAAATGGGACCCTAAGCAAAATAGCAGATCTGGGCCCTCCTTCAAGCCACCTCATGTTCCCCTCTGTTCCCCATGCCATCTCTTGTCCCCATGTCCCCTCTATGCATCCCCTTGTGCCCCTCTGTTCTCCCTGTGCCACCTCTTGTGTCCCTCTGTTCCACTTGTGCCACTCTGTTCCCCTCATGTCCCCTCTGTACCACCTTGTAGCCCCAGTGCCACACTGCCACAACACACAGAGACACTGCTTGTCACATCACAACATGCACAGACACTTTTTGTCCCACCACAACACACAGACACTGTCTGTCCCACCACAACACATAGACACTGTCTGTCCCACCACAACACATAGACACTGTCTGTCCCACCACAACACATAGACACTGCCTGTCACACCACAACACATAGACACTGCCTGTCACACCACAACCCATAGACACTGCCTGTCACACCACAACCCATAGACACTGCCTATTCCACCATACCACACAGACACTGCATGTCCCACCACAACACACACAGACACTGCATGTCCCACCACAACACACACAGACGCTGCATGTCCCACCACAACACACACAGACGCTGCCTGTCCCACCACAACACACACAGACGCTGCCTGTCTCACCACAACACACACAGACGCTGCCTGTCCCACCACAACACACGCAGATGCTGCCTGTCCCACCACAACACACACAGACGCTGCCTGTCCCACCACAACACACACAGACACTACCTGTCACCACAACACACACAGACACTACCTGTCACCACAACACACACAGACGCTGCCTGTCCCACCACAACACATAGACACTGCCTGTCACACCACAACCCATAGACACTGCCTATTGTACCATACCACACACACTACCTGTCACCACAACACACACAGACACTATTTGTCCCACCACAACACACACAGACGCTGCCTGTCCCACCACAACACACACACTGCCTGTCCCACCACAACACACACAGACGCTGCCTGTCCCACCACAGCACACACAGACACTGCCTGTCCCACCACAGCACACACAGACGCTGCCTGTCCCACCACAACACACACAGACGCTGCCTGTCCCACAACAACACACACAGACGCTGCCTGTCCCACCACAACACACACAGACGCTGCCTGTCCCACCACAACACACACACAGACACTGCCTGTCCCACCACAACACACACAAACACATAGAGACTGTAAGTTAGGTGAAAAGAAAAGCTTTGTGAAATAATCCAATCATTTTCAGTGCTCTGAAACTGAAAGTCACAACTTTCTCTACCCCTGCCCGCTGTCCCTCTCACCATCTTTGCCTTGCAGATGTCTGATGACTGGGAGTAGGGATGCTCATTCGGATTCCGCGGAAATGCAATTTCTGAAATTCCAATCGGAAATTGCATTTCCGCATCAGAATGCGGAAATCGGTAATGCAAGTGCAGTAGGCGGATTTCCACCTGAAATCGCGGAAATCCCACCCGACTTCAACATCAATTTTCTCAAACACTATAAGGTCTTTTTGAAAAACTTTTTTTTTCTTTTTTTTTTTGCATCTTGTTCAGAAGATTCTGTTTAATAAACCCTGAAAATGTGGTGTTTCTATGATTTAAGGGGGCTTTGCTATTACCCGCTAAAGTCAGCAGATTTTTACTGTAATGTAAAATGCAGAAAATCTGCATCTGCCTATTTTCTGCATTTTACATTACAGTAAAAATCTGCTGACTTTAGCGGGTAATAGCAAAGCCCACTTAAGTCCCAGAAACACTAATTTTTTTAGGGCTTATTAAACAGACTCTTCTGAACAAGATGCAACAAATTTTTTCAAAAAGACCTTATAGTTTTTGAGAAAATCGATGTTAAAGTTGGGCAGAATTTCCACGATTTCCGGCGGAAATTCCACATTGGAATGTGGAAATTGGTAACAGAATCGGTAATTGACAATGGTGGAATGCGGATTTACCGCGGAATCGGAAATTGGCATTCCGACCATCCCTAATTGGGAGCAGTGGGAGATCTCTGCCAGCTAGCTGCCTGGGACTGGTGATACAGAGAGGAGGCAGCTCATGCAGGGAGGGGTAACATGAGCGGGTGCCAGACGGCCCTTTGAAAAGACCCTGGAAATGCCTGCTCTGGAAATGCCTTCTCTCCTCTCCTGATTATTCATGCTGAAGCTTATATTCCTGCTGGGATGGGAGGAGAGGGCATAAAGTGCAGGGAAACAGCCAGAGCAGACACAGGCAATTCAATGCTGCAGGAAGCATGGGCTGCTTCCGTTAGAGCAGAACCCGGCTTCCTGCTGTTGCCTGGCAACACACAGCCACAGCTCAGCAACGTCTGAGGGCTAAACTATTAACTGAAGGGGGGGGAGAAGAACTTTAGCAGTAAAAAAGTAAGCAGCTCTGTTCTCCAGCGTCCTCCCTCCCCTCTGCAGTAGAGATGGGCCGAACGGTTCGCCTGCGAACAGTTCCAGGCGAACTTTGGGGGTTCGCGTTCGCCTGCATCAGGCGAACTTTTGCGGAAGTTCGATTCGCCCCATAATGCTGTATTGATTAAAATGTTTACCCTCCATTTCACTGTCAGCAGACATGTTATTGTCAAACACCCTCCCTTCAAGCTAGGTCCTTTATACCATTTGACTCAGTTGTCTGCCTACACTAATTAGTTATGGGACAGCTGCTACACACTCTGCTAGGGAGATTTTAATTGGCCTCCTCCCTCCTCCCTCCGGGGGAGGAGGGTCTCTTCTGCCAGGGAATTATACTATTTTAAAAACCAGTATACATCATACCATAGCTGGGAATGCATACATGAGTATACATCATACCATAGCTGGGAATACATACATGAGTATACATCATACCATAGCTGGGGATACATACATGAGTATACATCATACCATAGCTGGGAATCGAACCCAGATCTCACTGTGTGGTGGGCACGTCACCCTAAGCACTGTACCACTACCGAAGTAAGTGAAGCTAGCCTAAAATTTAACATTTATGCTCAATGCAATAGAACCATTAGGTTGCTTAACCACTTGCCGACCGCCCACAGCCCATGGGCGGCGGCAAAGTGGACGCCTAAAGGACCGCAATACGCCTTCAGGCGGCGCGTCCTTTAGGCATGCCGGGGGAGCTATCGCGTCATTGATGACGCGCGCTTCCCCCGGCAACTGGCTCCGCCCACCCGCCGTAACATCCCGCCGGCCGTACGGAAGCGCCGGCGGGATGTTAACCCCGCGATCGCCGCATACAAAGTGTATAATACACTTTGTAATGTATACAAAGTGTATTATACAGGCTGCCTCCTGCCCTGGTGGTCCCAGTGTCCGAGGGACCACCAGGGCAGGCTGCAGCCACCCTAGTCTGCACCCAAACACACTGATCTGCCCCCCCCCCCGCCCACTGATCGCCCACAGCACCCCTCAGACCCCCCCTGCCCACCCCCCAGACCCCTGTTTGCACCCAATCACCCCCCTAATAACCCATCAATCACTCCCTGTCACTATCTGTCAACGCTATTTTTTTTTTTATATCCCCCCCTGCCCCCTGCCCCCTCCTGATCACCCCCCCACCCCTCAGATTCTCCCCAGACCCCCCCCCCTGTGTACTGTATGCATCTATCTTCCCTGATAACCTGTCAATCACCCGTCAATCACCCATCAATCACCCATCAATCACCCCCTGTCACTGCCACCCAACAATCAGCCCCTAACCTGCCCCTTGCGGGCTATCTGATCACCCACCCACACCAATAGATCGCCCGCAGATCCGACATCAGATCACCTCCCAAATCCATTGTTTACATCTATTCTCTCCTCTAAACACCCACTAATTACCCATCAATCACCCCCTATCACCACCTGTCACTTTTACCTATCAGATCAGACCCTAATCTGCCCCTTGCGGGCACCCAATCACCCGCCAACACGCTCAGATTGCCCTCTGACCCCCCCCTTATCAATTCGCCAGTGCATTAATTACATCTGTTCTTCCCTGTAATAACCCACTGATCACCTGTCAATCACCTGCCAATCACCTATCACCCATCAATCAGCCCCTAACCTGCCCCTTGCGGGCAATCTGATCTCCCACCCACACCATTAGATCGCCCGCAAACCCGCCGTCAGATTACCTCCCAAATGTATTGTTTACATCTGTTATCTTCTCTAAACACCCACTAATTACCCATCAATCACCCATCAATCACCCCCTATCACCACCTGTCACTGTTACCTATCAGATCAGACCCTAAGCTGCTCCTTGCGGGCACCCAATCACCCGCCCACACGCTCAGATTGCCCTCAGACCCCCCCCCCTTATCAATTCACCAGTGCATTAATTACATCTGTCCTTCCATGTAATAACCCACTGATCACCTGTCAATCACCTATCACCCATCAATCACCCCCTGTCACTGCCACCCAACAATCAGCCCCTAACCTGCCCCTTGCGGGCAAACTGATCACCCACCCACACCAATAGATCGCCCGCAGATCCGACATCAGATCACCACCCAAGCGCAGTGTTTCCATCTATTCTCTCCTCTAAACACTCACTAATTACCCATCAATCACCCATCAATCACCCCCTATCACCACCTGTCACTGTTACCCATCAGATCAGACCCTAATCTGCCCCTTGCGGGCACCCAATCACCCGCCTACACGCTCAGATTGCCCTCAGACCCCCCCTTATCAATTCGCCAGGGCATTATTTACATCTGTCCTTCCCTGTAATAACCCACTGATCACCTGTCAATCACCTGTCAATCACCCATCAATCACCCCCTGTCACTGCCACCCATCAATCACCCCCTGTCACTGCCACCCATCAATCAGCCCCTAACCTGCCCCTTGCGGGCAAACTGAACACCCACCCACACCAATAGATCGCCCGCAGATCCGACGTCCGATCACCTCCCAAGTGCAGTGTTCACATCTGTTCTCTACCCTAAACACCCACTAATTACCCATCAATCACCCCCTGTCACTGCTACCTATCAGATTAGACCCCTATCTGCCCCTAGGGCACTCAATCACCCGCCCACACCCTCAGAATGCCCTCAGACCCCAGCCCTGATCACCTCGCCAGTGCATTGCTTGCATCTATTCCCCCCTCTAATCACACCTTGAGTCACCCCCTAGCACACCTACCCATCAGATCAGGCCCTAATTTGCCCCGTGTGGGCTCCTGATCACTCGGCCAAACCCTCAGATCCCCCTCAGACCCCCTTCCGATCACCTCCCCAGTGCATTGATTGCATCTATTTTCCCCTCTAACCAACCCCTGAGACACCCATCAATCACCTCCTGTCACCCCCCTAGCACTCCTATCCATCAGATCAGGCCCAATACAACCTGTCATCTAAAAGGCCACCCTGCTTATGACCGGTTCCACAAAATTCGCCCCCTCATAGACCACCTGTCATCAAAATTTGCAGATGCTTATACCCCTGAACAGTCATTTTGAGACATTTGGTTTCCAGACTACTCACGGTTTTGGGCCCGTAAAATGCCAGGGCGGTATAGGAACCCCACAAGTGACCCCATTTTAGAAAAAAAGACACCCCAAGGTATTCTGTTAGGTGTATGACGAGTTCATAGAAGATTTTATTTTTTGTCAAAAGTTAGCGGAAATTGATTTTTTATTGGTTTTTTTTCACAAAGTGTCATTTTCCGCTAACTTTCTGACAAAAAATAAAATCTTCTATGAACTCGCCATACACCTAACGGAATACCTTGGGGTGTCTTCTTTCTAAAATGGGGTCACTTGTGGGGTTCCTATACTGCCCTGGCATTTTAGGGGCCCTAAACCGCGAGGAGTAGTCTAGAAAACAAATGCCTCAAAATGACCCGTGAATAGGACGTTGGGCCCCTTAGCGCACCTAGGCTGCAAAAAAGTGTCACACATGTGGTACCGCCGTACTCAGGAAAAGTAGTATAATGTGTTTTGGGGTGTATTTTTACACATACCCATGCTGGGTGGGAGAAATTTCTATGTAAATGGTCAATTGTGTGTAAAACAAATCAAACAATTGTCATTTACAGAGATATTTCTCCCACTTAGCATGGGTATGTGTAAAAATACACCCCAAAACACATTATACTACTTCTCCTGAGTACGGCGGTACCACATGTGTGGCACTTTTTTACACCCTAAGTACGCTAAGGGGCCCAAAGTCCAATGAGTACCTTTAGGATTTCACAGGTCATTTTGCGACATTTGGTTTCAAGACTACTCCTCACGGTTTAGGGCCCCTAAAATGCCAGGGCAGTATAGTAACCCCACAAATGACCCCATTCTAGAAAGAAGACACCCAAAGGTATTCCGTTAGGAGTATGGTGAGTTCATAGAAGATTTTATTTTTTGTCAAAAGTTAGCGGAAAATTGATTTTTATTGTTTTTTTCACAAAGTGTCATTTTCCACTAACTTGTGACAAAAAATAAAATCTTCTATGAACTCACCATACTCCTAACGGAATACCTTGGGGTGTCTTCTTTCTAAAATGGGGTCATTTGTGGGGTTCCTATACTGAACTGGCATTTTAGGGGCCCTAAACCGTGAGGAGTAGTCTGGAAATCAAATTTCGCAAAATGACCTGTGAAATCCTAAAGGTACTCATTGGACTTTGGGCCCTTTAGCGCAGTTAGGGTGCAAAAAAGTGCCACACATGTGGTATTGCCATACTCGGGAGAAGTAGTAGAATGTGTTTTGGGGTGTATTTTTACACATACCCATGCTGGGTGGGAGAAATAACTCTGTAAATGGACAATTGTGTGTAAAAAAAAATGAAAAAATTGTCATTTACAGAGAGATTTCTCCCACCCAGCATGGGTATGTGTAAAAATACACCCCAAAACACATTCTACTACTTCTCTTGAGTACGGCAATACCACATGTGTGGCACTTTTTTGCAGCCTAACTGCGCTAAGGGCCCCAAAGTCCAATGAGCACTTTTAGGCTTTACAGGGGTGCTTACAAATTAGCACCCCCCAAAATGCGAGGACAGTAAACACACCCCACAAATGACCCCATTTTGGAAAGTAGACACTTCAAGGTATTCAGAGAGGGGCATGGTGAGTCCGTGGCAGATTTCATTTTTTTTTGTCGCAAGTTAGAAGAAATTGATTCTTTTTTTTTTTTCTTTTTTTTGTCACAAAGTGTCATTTTCCGCTTACTTGTGACAAAAAATAATATCTTCTATGAACTCACTATGCCTCTCAGTGAATACTTTGGGATGTCTTCTTTCCAAAATGGGGTCATTTGGGGGGTATTTATACTATCCTGGAATTCTAGCCCCTCATGAAACATGACAGGGGGTCAGAAAAGTCAGAGATGCTTGAAAATGGGAAAATTCACTTTTTGCACCATAGTTTGTAAACGCTATAACTTTTACCCAAACCAATAAATATACACTGAATGGGTTTTTTTTATCAAAAACATGTTTGTCCACATTTTTCGCGCTGCATGTATACAGAAATTTTACTTTATTTGAAAATTGTCAGCACAGAAAGTTAAAAAAATCATTTTTTTGCCAAAATTCATGTCTTTTTTGATGAATATAATAAAAAGTAAAAATCGCAGGAGCAATCAAATAGCACCAAAAGAAAGCTTTATTAGTGACAAGAAAAGGAGCCAAAATTCATTTAGGTGGTAGGTTGTATGAGCGAGCAATAAACCGTGAAAGCTGCAGTGGTCTGAGTGGAAAAAAAGTGCCTGGTCCTTAAGGGTTAGAAAGACTGTAGTCCTCAAGTGGTTAAAGGAGAACTGTAGTGAGAGGTATATGGAGGCTGCCATATTGATTTCCTTTTAAGCTATACCAGTTGCCTGGCAGCCCTGCTGATCTATTTGGCTGCAGTAATAATAATAATCCAAGCATTTGTATAGTGCTTTTCTCCTGTCGGACTCAAAGCGCTCAAGAGCTGCAGCCACAGGGACGCGCTCAAGAGGCCACCCTGCAGTGTTAGGGAGTCTTGCCTTGAACTCCTTACTGAATAGGTACTTGACCTAGCCAGGATTCAAACCCTGGTCTCCCATGTCAAAGGCAGAGCCCTTAACCAGTACACAATCCAGCCACTGTAATGTGAACCACACCAGAAACAAGCATGCAGCTAATCTTGTCAGATCTTACAAAAATGTCAAACACCAGATCTGCTGCATGCTTGTTCAGGGTCTAGGGCTAAAAGTATTGGAGGCAGAGGATCTGCAGGATAGCCAGGTAACTGGTATTGCTTAAAAGGACGTTCGGCCATGCGCTCTTAGTTCGGCCATATGGTGTTCGGCCGAACTCAAACATCACCCAAACAGGGTGATGTTCTGCAGAACCCGAACAGTGGCGAACACTGTTCGCCCAACACTATGCTCAATACAAGAGAAAAAGTAGACAAGACAAATAACATTTATATCACACTTTTCTCCTGGCGGACTCAAAGGACCAGAGCTGCAGCCACTAGGGCATGCTCTATAGGCAGTAGCAGTGTTAGGAAGACTTGCCTAAGGTCTCCTACTGAATAGGTGCTGGCTTACTGAACAGACAGAGCTGAGATTTGAACTCTGGTCTCCTTTGTCAGAGGCAGCGCCCTTATCCATTACAGCATGCAGCCACTGCTTACAGATATTTAGCCAGACATGGCCTTCTCTTTTGTGTTATTTGTCTTGTCTACTTTTTCTCTTGTATTGAGCATAAATAGTAAATTTTAGGCCAGCAATTTCAGGCCAGCTTCAGTTGGTATAGTGGTTAGTGTGGTACGCAGCGTGACCAAGTGTCTTAGCGACACGAAACGGCCGTCGCTCTCCGCCATCCACACCCGCCGCCCACCTCCTCCACCATCACCGCTCCACACCATGGTATGTTGATCGTTTTAACTGCTATATAGAGTCCTATGTGATGATTCTTCCTCACTGCTGCAATAAAACACGGATGTTACAAGACGGAAGGTGCACGCATCTCTCTTCTTTACCATTACGATAGTGGTTAGTGTGCTTGTCCACCATACAGTGAGACCCAGGTTCAAATCCCAGCCAATGTGAGTTGGCTTTTATGCTACAAATCCTTAAAGGGAACCTAAACGGAGAAGGATATGGATTTTTCCTTTTAAAATAATACCAGTTGCCTGAATCGCCTGCTGATCCTGTGTCTCTAATACTTTTAGCCACATCCCCTGAACAAGCATGCAGATCAGGTGCTCTGACTGAAGTCAGACTGGATTAGCTGCATGCTTGTTTCAGGGTGTGATTCAGCCACTATTGCAGTCACAAAGATCAGCTGGACTGCCAGGCAACTGGTATTGTTTACAGGAAACATCCATATCATTCTCAGTTAAGGTTCCCTTTAAAGGAGAACTGTAGTGAAAGGTATATGGAGGCTACCATATTGATTTCCTTTTAAGCAATACCAGTTACCTGGCTATCCTGCAGATCCTCTGCCTCCAATACTTTTAGCCCTAGACCCTGAACAAGCATGCAGCAGATCTGGTGTTTGACATTTTTGTAAGATCTGACAAGATTAGCTGCATGCTTGTTTCTGGTGTGATTCACACTACAGTGGCTGGATAGTGTACTGGTTAAGGGCTCTGCCTTTGACGTGGGAGACCAGAGTTTGAATCCTGGCTAGGTCAAGTACCTATTCAGTAAGGAGTTCAAGGCAAGACTCCCTAACACTGCAGGGTGGCCTCTTGAGCATGTCCCTGTGGCTTGCAGCTCTTCAGCGCTTTGAGTCCGACAGGAGAAAAGCGCTATACAAATATTTGGATTATTATTATTACTGCAGCCAAATAGATCAGCAGGGCTGCCAGGCAACTGGTATAGCTTAAAAGGAAATCAATATGGCAGCCTCCATATACCTCTCACTACAGTTCTCCTTTAAGCAATGGTTCTATTGCATTGAGCATAAATGTTAAATTTTAGGCTAGCTTCACTTACTTCGGTAGTGGTACAGTGCTTGGGGTGACGTGCCCACCACACAGTGAGATCTGGGTTCAATTCCCAGCTATGGTATGATGTATACTCATGTATGTATTCCCAGCTATGGTATGATGTATACTCATGTATGTATTCCCAGCTATGGTATGATGTACCAGCTATGGTATGATGTATACTGGTTTTTAAAATAGTATAATTCCCTGGCAGAAGAGACCCTCCTCCCTCCGGTAGGAGGGAGGAGGGAATAGGTAGAAGGGTAAAAGGGAGGTGGGAGGAGGCCAATTAAAATTGCCCTAGCAGAGTGTGTAGCAGCTGTCCCATAACTAATTAGTGTAGGTAGGCAAATGGTATAAAGGACCTTGCTTGGAGGAGGGAGGGAGGGTGGGTCCTCCAGCAGTGATATGTATTTCACTCAATTAGGTGGGGCTCCAGGTATTAGAGCTTTTGAAACATGTTTTCTATCATTTTTCCAGTTGATAGAATTTTTTAAAACTTTGAAAGTTCGCCTCCCCATTGAAGTCTATTGCGGTTCGCGAACTTTTTCGCGAACCGAACCTTTCGCTGAAGTTCGCGAACAGGGTTCGCGAACCTAAAATCGGAGGTTCGGCCCATCTCTACTCTGCAGCAGGACCACACGAGCCTTGCTGTTTTTACGAGACAGCAGCTAGATACCAGGGCCAGATTACATGCTGATGGGGCCCCTTAGACTCTGCTGGGGCCCCAATCAGGTGATTGGAATGATTAGTGGGATAATCTTACCCTGTCTACCTCTCCTAGATTGTAAGCCTTTCAGGCAGAGTCCTCCTCCTTTTGTGTCCTACCTGATCATGCTCCTCCAATACTGTGCATCCATGATATGCATATGAGTGAACTCAGCTTGCCTAATCCCCATGCTCCCATCCAGTGACTGACTAAGAATTACCTTGTACTCATTTGGCTTGATTTACTAAACCATGATAAGTCATATCACTGCAGTTTTCGCACACATTTTCGTATTTGCGTGCGATCAGGGGGTGAATGGAGTATCTTCCGAATTAGAGCATATCGGGGGATACAAAGTCCTTCATGGTCAGAGGTGGCACTGTGGAGCAAGTTTCCTGGTCCAGCTTTCCCCAATCCCCATTTGGGAGGCCGTATCTCTGGAGCCCTTAGCCCCAGAGACCCTAAATTTCAGGTGTGTGAAGCAGAGGATAATGGCTACATGTGGGCATAATCGGGGTCATGCTAGCCCTCCAAGAACCAGAGATACTGCACCCCAAAAAAGGAATTTGATATGTATGTAGAAGGCATATTGACCTTCTTGCACTCCAAATTTGGGGTCACTGGCACCCCCAAAGCCAGAGATATACCCCACATTTTATTGCATTTCGTGCCTGCGTGCCCCCTCTTTGGGAGGCCATATCTCAGAGTCAGACGCCCTTTCCTGGAGTGACCCCAAATTTCAGGTGTGGTTATTAAAGTTTAGGGGCTACACATGGGTACAGGTGTGTTCACGCTAGCACATCTCCCCCCCCCCCCCCCCCCCCGAGAATTATAGTTACCAGACCCCAAAAATTGAAAGAAAATTGTTCAAGTTTGAAAATGTCCAAGTTTTGGCATTAACTGTTTTTGAACCCCAGGGCTCAGAGCTTAGCTTTTAATGCCAGTGCCTAGCTCAAATCATGTTCTACATGCACTACAAATTTGGGGTATCTGACTTGCCCAGAGCCGGAGATATTGGGTTTCAAACAAGTTCAGAAACCATATACTTTTTTCAAAATAACCCAAAACAGTTTTTGGGGTCTAGCTCAGGTATACTTGGGGCCAGGGCCCCCAAACAAGTCATGTGTCTTCACCAGGTAGAGGAACACCTGCATGCCAAGCTTGGGGCCCCTGGCCCCCATAGTTCAGCATTGGGCATCCAATGTCCATTTTTGGGTGGCCAGGGCACTTTCAGCAACTTCCGTTCTGTTGGTGCCAGTGGGCCCAAAGTTGCTGTGTAGGGCCTTCGAGGAACCCCGAGAGTGCACAGCAAATTTGGTGTTTCTGCGACTTCAGTTCACCAGATATGGCCTTTTCCCCCAGTTACTCGGACACACTCCTGCTCCCCAACTTGTGGGAACAGTTTAGGGAGGGCCCCTTCCTATCCCGATGAGACTATACACTAGTGCCTATAGCAGTGGTGGCAAACCTATGGCACACATGCCCGAGGCGGCATGCAGAGCCATCTTTGAGGGCACACGTGCTGTGCCTGCCACCACTACTGATCGCTGTGCTTCCAGTGCTGTCCCCACCACCGCTGCCTGTGCCCCACTCTTTCACTTATAGTAATAGACCTCAGAATTCTGGGCAACAGCCAAGCCAGAGAGGTACACGCTACCTGCATCTAGTGTACTGCAAATGCGGAAGGGACGTCAGTCACTTCCTGCATTCTGAGTACGCTGGCCACGGGCAGCTTTTGTGCTTTCTTTGGCCAAGACCATACAGCAGTTTAAGAAGAAAGGTTCCACTTATAACAGGCCCCGCCATGGTCGATGTAAGTAGTTGAGTACATGTCCTCAATGTCAAATCCACAGGTTGTCTTTTGCAAGTAAACATATGAGTGCTGGCAGCATTGCTGCAGAGGTTGTAGGGTTGGATGGTCAGCTTGTCGGTACTCAAACCATATGCTGCTCACTCTATTAAACTGGTCTGAAATGTTGTGTGGTACTATTGGTTGCTAAGCCCTGTCCGTGTCTTGGTTAGTATGTTGTGTGGTACTATTGGTTGCTGAGCCCTGTCCGTGTCTTGGTTAGTACATTGCGTGGTACTATTGGTTGCTGAGCCCTGTCCATGTCTTTGTTAGTATGTTGTGTGGTACTATTGATTGCTGAGCCCTGTCCATGTCTTGGTTAGTATGCTGCATGGTACTACTGGTTGCTGAGCCCTGTCCATGTCTTGGTTAGTATGTTGTGTGGTACTACTGGTTGCTGAGCCCTGTCCATGTCTTGGTTAGTATGTTGTGTGGTACTATTGGTTGCTGAGCCCTGTCCATGTCTTGGTTAGTACATTGCGTGGTACTACTGGTTGCTGAGCCCTGTCCATGTCTTTGTTAGTATGTTGTGTGGTACTATTGGTTGCTGAGCCCTATCCATGTCTTGGTTAGTATGTTGTGTGGTTCTACTGGTTGCTGAGCCCTGTCCATGTCTTGGTTAGTACGTTATGTGGTACTACTGGTTGCTGAGCCCTGTCCATGTCCTGGTTAGTACGTTGTGTGGTACTATTGGTTGCTGAGCCCTGTCCATGTCTTGGTTAGTACGTTATGTGGTACTATTGGTTGCTGAGCCCTGTCCATGTCTTGGTTAGTATGCTGCATGGTACTATTGGTTGCTGAGCCCTGTCCATGTCTTGATTAGTATGTTGTGTGGTACTATTGGTTGCTGAGCCCTGTCCATGTCTTGGTTAGTATGTTGTGTGGTACTATTGGTTGCTGAGCCCTGTCTATGTCTTGGTTAGTATGTTGCATGGTACTATTGGTTGCTGAGCCCTGTCCATGTTTTGGTTAGTATGCTGCGTGGTACTACTGGTTGCTGAGCCCTGTCCATGTCTTTGTTAGTATGTTGTGTGGTACTATTGATTGCTGAGCCCTGTCCATGTCTTGGTTAGTATGCTGCATGGTACTACTGGTTGCTGAGCCCTGTCCATGTCTTGGTTAGTATGTTGTGTGGTACTATTGGTTGCTGAGTCCTGTCCATGTCTTTGTTAGTATGTTGTGTGGTACTATTGGTTGCTGAGCCCTATCCATGTCTTGGTTAGTATGTTGTGTGGTTCTACTGGTTGCTGAGCGCTGTCCATTTCTTGGTTAGTATGCTGCATGGTGCTACTGGTTGCTGAGCCCTGTCCATGTCTTGGTTAGTACGTTATGTGGTACTACTGGTTGCTGAGCCCTGTCCATGTCCTGGTTAGTACGTTGTGTGGTACTATTGGTTGCTGAGCCCTGTCCGTGTCTTGGTTAGTACGTTATGTGGTACTATTGGTTGCTGAGCCCTGTCCATGTCTTGGTTAGTATGCTGCATGGTACTATTGGTTGCTGAGCCCTGTCCATGTTTTGGTTAGTACATTGCGTGGTACTATTGGTTGCTGAGCCCTGTCCATGTCTTGGTTAGTACATGTTGTGGTACTATTGGTTGCTGAGCCCTGTCCATGTCTTGGTTAGTATGCTGCGTGGTACTATTGGTTGCTGAGCCCTGTCCATGTCTTGGTTAGTATGTTGTGTGGTGCTACTGGTTGCTGAGCCCTGTCCATGTCTTGGTTAGTACGTTATGTGGTACTATTGGTTGCTGAGCCCTGTCCATGTCTTGGTTAGTATGTTGTGTGGTGCTACTGGTTGCTGAGCCCTGTCCATGTCTTGGTTAGTATGTTGTGTGGTACTATTGGTTGCTGAGCCCTGTCCATGTCTTGGTTAGTACATGTTGTGGTACTATTGGTTGCTGAGCCCTGTCCATGTCTTGGTTAGTATGCTGCGTGGTACTATTGGTTGCTGAGCCCTGTCCATGTCTTGGTTAGTATGTTGTGTGGTGCTACTGGTTGCTGAGCCCTGTCCATGTCTTGGTTAGTACGTTATGTGGTACTATTGGTTGCTGAGCCCTGTCCATGTCTTGGTTAGTATGTTGTGTGGTGCTACTGGTTGCTGAGCCCTGTCCATGTCTTGGTTAGTATGCTGCGTGGTACTACTGGTTGCTGAGCCCTGTCCATGTCTTGGTTAGTATGTTGTGTGGTACTATTGGTTGCTGAGCCCTGTCCATGTTTTGGTTAGTATGCTGCGTGGTACTACTGGTTGCTGAGCCCTGTCCATGTCTTGGTTAGTACATTTTGTGGTACTATTGGTTGCTGAGCCCTGTCCATGTCTTGGTTAGTATGCTGCGTGGTACTATTGGTTGCTGAGCCCTGTCCATGTCTTGGTTAGTATGTTGTGTGGTACTATTGGTTGCTGAGCCCTGTCCATGTCTTGGTTAGTACGTTATGTGGTACTATTGGTTGCTGAGCCCTGTCCGTGTCTTGGTTAGTAAGTTATGTGGTACTATTGGTTGCTGAGCCCTGTCCATGTCTTGGTTAGTATGTTGTGTGATACTATTGGTTGCTGAGCCCTGTCCATGTCTTGGTTAGTATGCTGCATGGTACTACTGGTTGCTGAGCCCTGTCCATGTCTTGGTTAGTACATGTTGTGGTACTATTGGTTGCTGAGCCCTGTCCATGTCTTGGTTAGTATGCTGCGTGGTACTATTGGTTGCTGAGCCCTGTCCATGTCTTGGTTAGTATGTTGTGTGGTGCTACTGGTTGCTGAGCCCTGTCCATGTCTTGGTTAGTACGTTATGTGGTACTATTGGTTGCTGAGCCCTGTCCATGTCTTGGTTAGTATGTTGTGTGGCACTATTGGTTGCTGAGCCCTGTCCATATTTTGGTTAGTATGCTGCATGGTACTACTGGTTGCTGAGCCCTGTCCATGTCTTGGTTAGTACATTACGTGGTACTATTGGTTGCTGAGCCCTGTCCATGTCTTGGTCAGTACATTTCGTGATACTATTGGTTGCTGAGCCCTGTCCATGTCTTGGTTAGTACATTTCGTGGTACTATTGGTTGCTGAGCCCTGTCCATGTCTTGGTTAGTATGTTGTGTGGTGCTACTGGTTGCTGAGCCCTGTCCATGTCTTGGTTAGTACGTTATGTGGTACTATTGGTTGCTGAGCCCTGTCCATGTCTTGGTTAGTATGTTGTGTGGTGCTACTGGTTGCTGAGCCCTGTCCATGTCTTGGTTAGTACGTTATGTGGTACTATTGGTTGCTGAGCCCTGTCCATGTCTTGGTTAGTATGTTGTGTGGTACTATTGGTTGCTGAGCCCTGTCCATGTCTTGGTTAGTATGCTGCATGGTACTACTGGTTGCTGAGCCCTGTCCATGTCTTGGTTAGTACATTACGTGGTACTATTGATTGCTGAGCCCTGTCCATGTCTTGGTTAGTACATTTCGTGATACTATTGGTTGCTGAGCCCTGTCCATGTCTTGGTCAGTACATTTCGTGATACTATTGGTTGCTGAGCCCTGTCCATGTCTTGGTTAGTACATTTCGTGGTACTATTGGTTGCTGAGCCCTGTCCATGTCTTGGTTAGTACATTACGTGGTACTATTGGTTGCTGAGCCCTGTCCATGTCTTGGTTAGTACATTTCGTGGTACTATTGGTTGCTGAGCCCTGTCCATTTCTTGGTTAGTACATGTTGTGGTACTATTGGTTGCTGAGCCCTGTCCATGTCTTGGTTAGTATGTTGCGTGGTACTACTGGTTGCTGAGCCCTGTCCATGTCTTGGTTAGTACATTTCGTGGTACTATTGGTTGCTGAGCCCTGTCCATGTCTTGGTTAGTATGTTGCGTGGTACTATTGGTTGCTGAGCCCTGTCCATGTTTTGGTTAGTACATTTCGTGGTACTACTGGTTGCTGAGCCCTGTCCATGTCTTGGTTAGTACATGTTGTGGTACTATTGGTTGCTGAGCCCTGTCCATGTCTTGGTTAGTACATTTCGTGGTACTACTGGTTGCTGAGCCCTGTCCATGTCTTGGTTAGTACATTTCGTGGTACTACTGGTTGCTGAGCCCTGTCCATGTCTTGGTTAGTACATGTTGTAGTACTATTGGTTGCTGAGCCCTGTCCATGTCTTGGTTAGTACATTTCGTGGTACTATTGGTTGGAAAGAAAATGGAATACTTACCTTGGTGAGCTGGAAGCCTCTGGATTCTTATGATGCTTACCCCTCAGTCCTTTTCTGCCTCCTGGATCCAGCACAGAATGCCCCTGAACTCCATGCGCAGCAATATTTACTTATTGGCTTCCAGTGCAGGGGCAGTAGAAGCTTTATGATCGGGCTCCAGCAGAAATAGCCAAGCCCCATCAGGTCTGCTCTACTGCACAGGTGTGATGTAACATTTTGTGAAGCAATACAGACGTCTGATTATGTGGTGATCTGCAGAATCACCAATAATGCAGACGCTATACCTGATTATGTGGTGATCTGCAGAATCACCAATAATGCAGACGCTATACCTGATTATGTGGTGGTCTGCAGAATCACCAATAATACAAGTATAGCTAACAGGGAACAGTGTGAGATGTGCTTGGTGCAACAGTAACTGAATAGTTAAATGAGACATCACCAGAGGAGCTGGTGGGTACTATCAGAAGAGCACCTCACCAGTGGCAAGGGCCCACTGGTGAGTAGAGAGGTCAGACAGATTAGGTTCGTTAACTGAGAGGCAGGTACAGTACAAAATCAGAAGGCGAGAGAGTAGTGAGGATTCAGGTAGAGGTTCAGCAACTAGATCAGATGGGCAGAAGTACAGAAACGTAAAGCAAAAGCAAGGTCAGAGATAAGCCAGTCATACACAGAATATCAATAATACAATAAAGCATTAATCCTAGTCTTGTGTGAAATCCCTGGTTTCCTCCCAGATCAAAGCACACCGGATACTAGTCTAAGGTCTGAGCGCTAACACTGATGTATTCGCAACAGCAGACCGGTTGCGAATGAACAGCGAAAGCTTAAGAAGCAGAGGAGATCTCACAGCCGCGCCCACAACAATCAGCCAATCCTGAGCGGCGTGAGTCCCCTCTGACGTCAGCCGACCAGCGGGTCAGCTGACGTTCCTCCTCCCAGCATAAAGGTCCTGTCTACGCGTGCGGCCGCGCGATACAGCAACCCTATGTGCAATTGAAAATTCCGTCCTCGGCGTGCCACACGCCAGAGGAACAGCTGAACCCCCCGAGCAGGAGAGTGAAGCGTCTGCGGAGTCACCAGGCGTATCCGCAGCCGCTGCTTCAACACTCATTACATGTGAGTTGCCTTTGCCTGCACAGGAGAGCAGACCCGATCAGGTTTGGCTTTTTCTGCCAGAGCCCAAACAGAGAGCCTCTACTGCGCCTGCGCTGGGGCCCTGATGGTAAATATTGCCGTGTGCTGCTGTGCCTGCGTAGTGCTGCTTGTTGGGCTAATTTTTAGAGGAGCCAGCGCTGGATCCCCAAGGCTACAGAGGATGGGGAAAGTCTCATTAGGATCCTGAGGCTTCCCCTTCTCAAGGTAAGTACTACATATGGGCTGTATACCTGTTCACTGCACCTGTGTAAGTGTACATTGTATTGGTCAAGTCAGTACATACCTTTCACTTCATCTCCCCCCCCCCCCCCCCCCCATATAGACAAAACAAAAGGCAGAGCCAGAGGCAGGCTTCCTGGAAGGTCTGTTCGAGGTTGCGCTGTCATGATTTTGTGCGGTCCTCAACCAAGTACAGTGTTCAGAAGAAGGCACGTGTCATCCAACCCCCAAGATTGTCAGGACGTAGTTGACTATTTAACACAGAACACCTCATCTTTCTCAGCTTCCACACGGAAGCATGACATATCTTCCTCCTCCTGCTCTGATTTTGGCACCGCACTTAACACTCAGTCGGCCGCCACCACCAAAGTGCCATCACCCCAAGGCTCAGCGGTGTGGAAATTTTTTTTGATGTGTGTCTGCCTCAGATAAGAGCAATGCCATCTGTACTCTCTGCCACTGAAAATTGAGCCATGGAAAGACCAAGACCCGCGTAGGGACAACTACCTTACAAAGGTACATGATTACAAAGCACAAACTGCAATGGGATGACCACCTGAGGAAAAGCAGCACACAAAAGCAAAGCCACACACCGCAGTGGAAGATACCAGGCTGCAATTTTTTCTTAAAAAAGGAGATGCCTAAACTGTACCTTGATGTTGAAAGGCAAGCGGCGACATCTCTGGCACACAGCGTTGGGTTAAGGGACCATCTGACCACGGATGCCTGGTCTGCAAAGCACGCTCAGGCCTGCCCGAACTAAGTCAGTTCCCACACACAGCATCTCTGCCTGCACGCCGTGTGACTGCCTGCCCCAAGACTAAGCCGGTCCCCAGACAGCATTTCTGCCTGCAGCCCGCTTGACTGCCTTCTCCGCCACCACCAACAGGGCCCAGGACTCCTGGCGGATTTTTTTTCTTTTTTTCTCTTTTTTTTTTTTTTTTCTCTTAGGCCAAGCGGTTGCTATAGTAACTTTTCTGGTGTGTGTACATGCCTGCCTAATTTTTCTGGCTGCAGCTGCAACAACAAACTAAAAGGCATGTACATGTTTTCATTCCCCTTTGTGATCGTTACCTTGCTGCGGTGAAGGGGATTGCGTATCCCAATGAAGCAATGACCGCCGGCTATATGAGTGTCACGAGGGGTGGCGCACCAAAGATAATAAGGTTGTTGCTTCATTGTGGACAGACCAAATTCGATCAGCTGGACAATCACTGTTGTTCTGTCATTGAGAGCTACCTCAGCCTGGTGACCATATGGGCTTGAAAACTGCTATCGCCTGCACTCTCGCCATGGTGCACTCCAGTCCAGCACGGCCATCACAACACAAACCACTGTTTACGGTGTGTTACACAGTGAGTTTAGTGTGTCAGTGTGAAGCAGTGCTCTAATTACACTCCCTGACTGATGTATGCACATACAAGATGTTTTAAAGCACTTTAGGCCTCCAATTTAGCATGCAATGTGATTTCTGCCCTTAAAACGCTGCTTTGCATCAAATCCAGATTCTTTCCCCGGGACTTTTGGCATCTATCTTACTCATCCATGCAAAAACTCAGATGTTAGACCCCTTGAAACATCTTTTACATCACTTTTGTGGCCAGCGTAAGTGTTTCTAGTTTTCAAAGTTCGCCTCCCCATTGAAGTCTATTGCAGATCGCGAAAGTTTGCGGAGGTTCGCGAACCTAAAATTGGAGGTTTGGTCCAACTCTACTCTCCTTACCTTTGTATCCTATGTCATCACACCTCCTCCCTTCTCCATATTATCTGGTCTGATTTCCTACAGTCATGGAAAGGTTAGGTCATCAGGTGGTTATGTTGATGATGAAGTTAAAGAGAACCTGAGGCCAAAATGTATTATAAAACCATACTTGCCTGAGAAGTGGGAAGCCTAATCCTAATGAAGCTTTCCTCGCTGTCCTCTGGTCCCCTGTTCCCGTACGCGGACTCTTCAGCTGATCAGGGCCGCACTCCTCTTCTTGCATGTGGCCTGTCCTGTGCCGTAGAAAGAGTGGCTTATGGCACAGGTGCGGGCGATCTCGTGCAGGCGCAGTATGGCTACACTCATGTGTGAAGAGGGGCGTGGTCCCGATCCAATTACCGACAAGCTTTGGAGGGTCTGCCCTCGGCGATGGAGGACCAGAGGACAGCGAGGGAAGCCTCAATAGGATCTATAAGCTTTTCTCTTCTCATGTAAGTATGTGATTTTGTTCCTGAGCTTCGGCTGGAGTACACTTTAAGACGCTGACAAGACTGGCCATGTGCTTGCACTCCGGGGTCTGGAAACTTAAGGCACGTACCCTCTACACAATTTCTACTATGATTTTTTTCCAGCGACCAGAGATTTTTTTATTTGAGCAACAAATGATTATTTATGTGATCTTGCAACATAGGCACAGGCGTGCGATTATGCGAATGTTTTGCGATGCGTGGCTAGAACTACGGTCATTGGGATCGGATCTTTAAAGTCCCCGACAACTCCTGTGCAAACTGCCGCAATCCTCTCTTATTTGCCCCCAACGTTTGCCGTCTCGTGTACCCGCTGGCAGGGAGATGGATCGGGGGGCGTGGCTGGGATCCATCCTCCTGCGTCATCAGGTGAGTATTTAGCTTTACAATAGAGAGAAACAAGTGGAGGGGGATTCCAACAGGGCATTACCTTTTATTCTTTATTTGTGAAATATATATTTAAATATATTTTTAAAGTACTTAGAAAATGTCCAAAGACAATTTGCCTATCAATGCGCCGTAATGGTAAAAGATGTTCTGTGTCCATCCGGGAAGTGACAAAGGACCTGACAAAGACGTAAGGACCCTGAAATGTGATGTCAGACCTCTGGCACGCCAACAGTGTGAGGCATGTTTGATCCAGCATATGGACCATCGGGAGCTGGTAACGGCAGGCCACGGCACCGGGCAGACATGGCCACGGCACCGGGCAGACAAACTGTGCAGGACATCTCCGCCATTCCAGCGCATTGATAAGCGAGCTGTCTTCAGGCATCTAGTAAGTGCTTTTCATCTTTTTTTTATGAATTGTGATAATAAAAGGTAATACCCTATTGGAGTGCTCCTTCTTTGCTGCAGTGTGTGATCAGAGGTCAGCGCAGGTTTAGAAAGTCATTGTATGAAGGGAATGGTAAATTCTTCACCACAATATATCAAATGCTCAGAGGTAGGTATCCGCCAAACATCAAAACTAGAAAAGGCTTACCAGCTCCCAACAACCCACATTATAAGGTTGTGAAATGGCTCAGGTCACAGATAGCGTCCAGGGAACATCAGGCGTCGTGAAGATCCAGTGGTTTCAGGAATTTATATAGGAAAACAAAAAACGGCAATATCTAAGCGTAACCCGTTTATTTAGATAAAATTTCTTTAAAAGGCAATAGACATAAAAACGATAACTCACATACGGGGCCCATAAACAGGGAACCCCAGAAGATTAGCGCGCATGTAATGGTCAATCGTAGATCAATAGACAATGGTGCCACCTGTTACCTTCCCGACCGGTTTCGCAGTCTTGCGTCATCAGGGGAGAAACATTCCTGAAACTTTACCTCCATACGGATGTCCACTGGATCTTCCCGACGTCTGATGTTCCCTGGACGTTATCCGTGACCTGAGCCATTTTACAACCTTATAATGTGGGTTGTTGGGAGCTGGTAAGCCTTTTCTAGTTTTGATGTTTGGCGGATATCTACCTCTGAGCATTTGATATATTGTGGTGAAGAAATTACCATTCCCTACATATGACTTTCTAAACCTGCGCTGACCTTTGATGTATGCCTGACTTCTGAACTTTTGGACATTGTTCTTCTCAGCGGCGGTTCCATTGTCTCTTGGCGCCGATATATTTGCTACTATATAGTGTGTGATCAGGGCTGGACTTTGAGGAGCAGGAGAGAGCAGGCATTACAGTGGGCTCTTATATATATCATTGTTTGCTCATTTGAAAACTTACAATGGAACTGAGATATTTTTGGGGCAAATCTTATGTCTCTGACAATAAGCTGGCATCCCAGGGTGCTCTGCCAGTAAACTGACATCCCATGGTGCTCTAGCAGTAAACTGACATCCCATGGTGCTCTAGCAGTAAACTGACATCCCAGGGTGCTCTGGCAGTAAACTGACATCCCAGGGTGCTCTGGCAGTAAACTGACATCCCAGGGTGCTCTGGCAGTAAACTGACATCCCAGGGTGCTCTGGCAGTAAACTGACATCCCAGGGTGCTCTGGCAGTAAACTGACATCCCTGGGTGCTTTGGCAGTACTCTGATATACCAGGGTGCTTTAGAAGACCAAAGTTGTAAGCAGCTCCCTACCAAATAAAGTGCAAGGTGCTGTGGTTGTGGAACTTCCACCCAGAAGTCCAAACATGTAGCAAAGAAGGAGTCTTGACCTGGCATCATCTTGCAGTAATATCAGCTCTTCTACTGAGGAATCTTGCAGGATACAGCAAAGTTTGGCAGCAATGTGACATTTCAAGAGACATCAGAGCAGCAAATCGGCCTTCAGTGAACCGGGACCAATCAGAGTGCCTGGACACCTGAAGGCCAACCAACCAAATTACAGTGGGCAGTCATATCACAAGATCCCTAATAAACAACTGATGGATAACAAACAATGCGGGTTTTATGTGCATGTGCCCACGCATGTGTATATTGCTTATTTGTTTTCCGGCATAGTCGTGAGGTTTTTTTTTTTTTTTTACGCTTTTCATGCAATTTTTTTTTAATTAACTTCCCATATGCCACACCTTCCCTTTGTTGTTTGGTGCTTTTTGTTTGTCTGCAGTTCCCCATCAGGTCTGTTTTGGGCTGATAGTTGGGGAGCTGTGAAAGTTTGACACCCAGGCACTTGGATTGGTCCCTGTTCATTGAAGGGAACTATGTAAGGCTGATTTGCTGTTCTGATGTTTAGTGGGTTAGCAATATGTGATGTTTAGAGAGGTACTTCCTCTCTTTCTCAATTGTTGCTGTCTTTTGCTGTGTCCTGCAAGATCCCTTAATAAAGGAGCTGATCTATACTGCAAGACGGTGCCAAGTCAAGACTCCCCCTTTGCCTTTGCATCCCAGGGAGCTCTGGCAGTAAACTGACATCTCCGGGTGCTCTGGCAGTAAACTGACCTGTGCCATAAGCCACTCTTGCTATGGCACAGGACAGGCCAAATGCAAGAAGAGGAGTGCAGACCGGATCAGCTGAAGAGTCCGCGTACGGCAACAGGGGACCATAGGACAGTGAGGAACGCTTCTTGCCAGAGCACCCTGTGATGTCTATTGTCAGAGCACCCTGTGATGTCTATTGTCAGAGCACCCTGTGATGTCTATTGTCAGAGCACCCTTTGATGTCTATTGTCAGAGCACCCTGGGATGTCTATTGTCAGAGCACCCTGGAATGTCCATTTACTGCTAGTACAGGAATATAAAACAGAAAACCGAGAGCCCAATATAGTGTAGTATGTATTGGAAAATAGGAGAGTATATGAATCGTAAGCATTTATACTTACAAACCAGGGTTACTACAAAGGCAACCACTGTAGAGGCAGGTGAGGACTGAGGAGTTTAAGCCTCTCCCCACTCAGGACTAAGATGTCGCTCTCTGTGGATAGGAGAAGAAGAGGGTGTAACACCCCTCCACCAGAGTTGGATATCTTAATTTGTAGAGCTGTAAAAAGGTGCCAAAAAGGATAAAATTTGATAAAATAGTTTAAAATGTTCGGGAGACGGTGGTGGGCCAACCAACCCAAAATCGATACGATGCTGTAAGTCGAAATAACAATTTATTCACATACTCCTAGAAACAATTGGCAACATGTTTCGCAGGCATAACCCCGCTTCTTCAGGCAATAAACAGGAGTATCAAACAGCCAGGGGGTCCAGTATTAGCTTGGCAGTATTAGCTTGGCACCTCTAGCTGCTTGAAGAGGGTTGTGGTCCCGATCAGATTACAGACAAGCTCTTATTAGTAATCTTTGGAGGGTCTGCCCTCGGCGATGGGGGACCAGAGGACAGTGAGGGAATTGTGCATCCCAGGGTGCTCTGACAAACCATTGTCGCATATTTCATGTCTGATCAGCTGTTTTTTGCAGGTCAAAAAATTTCCCACACTCAGCATATCAATGTCTTTTTACCAGTGTCAGAGATTTCATGTCTGATCAGCTTATTATCGCAGGTCAAAAAAATTCCCATACTCATCTAACAATGGCGAGAGGACATATTGATATGCTATTTCATGTCTGATCAGCTCAATGTTGCTAGTCAAAACATTAGCCACACTCAGCATATCAATGTATTCTCACCAGTGTCAGATACTTCATGTCTGATCAGCTGATTATTGCTGTTTAAAACATTTCCCACACTCAGCATATCAATGTCTTCTCACCAGTGTCAAATATTTCAGCACTGACAAGCTGATATTTGCAGGTCAAAACATTTCCCACACTCAGCTTGTAAGTGATGAAATATCTGACACTCATGAGAGGAGGTATTGATATGCTAAGTTCCTGGTCAAAACATTTCTCAATCAGCATATCAATATGCTTCTTACCAGTGTCAGATATTTCATGTCTGATCAGATGATTATTGCAGGTCATCTTCTCACCAATGTCAGCCATTTTAGCTCTTACAAGCTATTTGCAGGTCAAAACATTTCCCACACTCAGCATATCAATATGTTCTCTCGCCAGTGTCCGATATTTCAGCTTTGACAAGCTAATTTTCTGGTAAAACATTTCCCACACTCAGCATGTCAATATGTCCTCTAACAAGCGTCAGATATATCATGTCTGATCAGCTCATTATTGCTGTTTAAAACAGTTCCCACTCTCAGCATTTCAATATGTCCTCTCACCAGTGTCAGATATTTTATGTCTGATCAGCTAATTATTGCAGGTCAAAACCTTTCCCACTGCCAGCACATCAATGTCTTCTCACCAGTGTCAAATATTTCAGCACTGACAAGCTGATATTTGCAGGTCTAAACATTTCCCACACTCAGCATTTCAATACATCCTCTCATGAGTGTCAGAGTGTGGGAAATGTTTTGACCTTCAAATATCAGCTTGTCAGTGCTGAAATATTTGACACTGGTGAGAAGACATTGATATGCTGAGAGTGGGAAAGGTTTTGACCTGCAATAAGCTGATCAGACGTGAAATATCTGACACTGGTGAGAGGACATATTGATATGCTGAGAGTGGGGAATGTTTTACCAGCAAACAACTTGTCACAGCTGAAATATCTGACACTGGTGAGAGAATATATTGATATGCTGAGTGTGGGAAATGTTTTGGCCTGCCATAATCAGCTGAACAGGCATGAAATATCTGACGCTTGTTAGAGGACATATTGAAATGCAGAGTGTGGGAAATGTTTGGACCTGCAAATAGCTTGTAAGAGCAGAAATGGCTGACACTGGTGAGAAGATGACCTGCAATAATCAACTGATCAGACATGAAATAGCTGACACTGGTAAGAAGCATATTGATATGCTGAGTGTGGGAAATGTTTTGACCAGGAACTTAGCTTGTAAGAGCTGAAATATCTGACACTCATAAGAGGATGTATTGATATGCTAAGTTCCTGGTCAAAACATTTCCCAATCAGCATATCAATATGCATCTTACCAGTGTCAGATATTCATGTCTGATCAGCTGATTATTGTAGGTCAAAACATTTCCCACACTCGGCATATCAATGTATTTTCAAAAGTGTCAGTTCATGTCTGTTTAGCTGATTATTGCTGTTTAAAACATTTCCCACTCTCAGCATATCAATATGTCCTCTCACTAGTATCCGATATTTCACGTCTGATCAGCTTATTATTGCAAGTCCAAAACAATTCCCACACTCATGATATATCTGACGTTTGTTAGAGGACATATTGAAATGCTGAGTGTGGGAAATGTTTTGACCTGCAAACAGCTTGTAAGAGCTGAAATAGCTGACACTGGTGAGAAGTAGACCTGCAATAATCAGCTGATCAGACATGAAATATCTGACACTGGTAAGAAGCATATTGATATGCTGAGTGTTTGAAATGTTTTGACCTGCAATAATAAGCTGGACAGACATGATATATCTGACGTTTGTTAGAGGACATATTGATATGCTGTCTGTCCAGCTTATTATTGCAGGTCAAAACATTTCAAACACTCAGCATATCAATATGCTTCTTACCAGTGTCAGATATTTCATGTCTGATCAGCTGATTATTGCAGGTCTACTTCTCACCAGTGTCAGCTATTTCAGCTCTTACAAGCTGTTTGCAGGTCAAAACATTTCCCACACTCAGCATTTCAATATGTCCTCTAACAAGCATCCGATATATCATGTCTGTTCAGCTTATTATTGCAGGTCAAAACCTTTCCCACTCTCGGCATATTTATGTATTTTCAACAGTGTCAGATATTTCATGTCTGATCAGCTGATTTTTGCAGGTCAAAACATTTCCCACACTCAGCATATCAATACATCCTCTCATGAGTGTCAGAGATTTCAGCCCTTACAAGCTAAGTTTCTGGTCAAAACATTTCCCAATCAGCATATCAATATGCATCTTACCAGTGTCAGATATTTCATGTCAGATCAGCTGATTATTGCAGGTCATCTTCCACCAGTGTCGGCTATTTCCGCTCTTACTAGCTGATTATTGGAGGTCAAAACATTCCCCACACTTGGCATATCAATGGGCTCTATTTGCAAAGGGCAGTTCGGTAAAATAATTTTAGTATTTTAAACAGTTTTTTTCCAAATTCACTAAAGATTTTCCGCATGAGGCAGACGTTTGGTAATTTACTGAACAAACATGCTTCAATTCTCTAAGCCCTACTCGGTAAGTGTCACTTACCAGCCGTGGGGCAGGGAGCTGTGTGTATGTGTCGGAGGTTTTCTCTGCAGGTTTTCTCTCCCCATCATCCCTTTAGATGTGCTGCAGCCACCAGGGGGAGCTCTTCTGTATGGCAGAATACAGATTTTCACATCTAAAGGGATGCAGAAAAGCCCCCCAAAATGTCGTCTTCCTCTGCTACAGTGAAAGACCCGCCCGATACCCAATCACATGTAATCAAATTGAGAAGCAGGGCCGTGTGGCTCTCCCTATTGGCTGCCTGGTTCCCCCTGAAGGCTGTCTGTCAAATCTACCGCACAGAGAGATCATGAAGGAAGCGAGGTTATCGGTTGCTATGAGCTGGAGAAAAATACCAAACACTTTTGCCCGGTATACCGAATGCGGAAATCTCTGTGTATTGCAATTTCTTGACATCTCCTGAGGCATTTATCACACAAGTCGGTAATTTACCTCACTAGTTGGTAATATTAATTTTCAGTCAGTAATTCAGTCATAATTAGGGAAAGTGATCAGTAAAATCAGTTGTTTTCAGCATTACGAAATGCAGTAATGCTTTGTGAATAGAGCCCAATTTGTCCTTTCATGAGTGTCAGATATTTCAGCTCTTACAAGCAGATGAGTATGGGAAATGGTTTGACCTGCAATAATCAAACAATGGCAAGAAGACATATTGATATGCTATTTTATGTCATCAGCTTACTATTGGAGGTTAAAACATTTCCCACACTCAGCATATCAATAAGTCCTCTCACCAGTGTCAGATATTCCAGCTCTGACAAGCTATTTGCTGGTCTAATCATTTCCCTTTACTCAGCATTTCAATGTCTTCTCAACAGAGTCAGATATTTCAGCATTGATAAGCTGATATTTTCTGGTTAAAACAATTCCCACACTTAACAACATATCAATATTTCCTCTCACCAGTGTCCTATAATTCATGGCTGATCAGCTTATTATTGCAGCTCAAAATATTTCCCACACTCAGCATATCAACATGTTTTCTCACCAGTGTCAGATATTTCACATTTGCTGGGTGAAATATTTCCCACACTCATCTGACGCTGATGAGGGAACCTATTGATATGCTATGTCTTGTCTGATCAGCTTATTAGTGCAGGTCAAAAACATTTCCTACATTCAGCATATGATGTCATCAGTTTATTTTCCCCTCTGGTTTCCTTTAAGTAATACAGACCTATATATAAGACCCGAAACAGACAACTGAGGAGAATAGAAGGACGAGAGACAACTGGGTCATATGCAGACCAACAGCACAGTGCACCAAATAATGTCTGACCGGTTTTCATTCCTGTTTGGCTTTCCGTTTCTTACAGGCAGCATGTTGGAGCTCTCAGGCTACTTCTTGCCATCTCACTATCAATGTTCCCCTTTGTAACATGGCTTTACATCTACATCAACAAGGAGATGACATCATGGCCAATCAGTACTATAGAGAGGAGGAGGATTGCCGCAGGAATGCCACATTACTGCAACTTGGAACTTTAGCCCAATCTCAGAACTCCGAAGCATTGGACCAATCAAAGCATAGAGAATTCGTTCAGCGGAAATCACTGTTATTTTACATGTGACACAAGACTCGGATATTACCCAATATTTCATGAGTCATTTGGCCTAAAATTTCCATGGTAGTCCCATTACTGCAGTAAATTTCCTCTTCCTCTGATTGGTCCAATACTCAAAAGTATTATAATTAACCAACTTTATTAACAAAATGACAAAAAAACCTTTCCTCTGAAATGGGTAATTTGCATTTTCAGTAATCCGATTTTTTTCTAGAATCGGAGATCGCCATTTCCGACCATCTCTAAGAAACTGGCAATCAGGTCCTTTCAACCACAAAGCAGCCTTATTAAGCACTGGAATACACCCATCACAAACATGTCAGTGTTTCTTCTTCTGAAACTATTGGCAGACTTGACTGGAGAATAGCAACAAGGGAAAACACGGGAGGGGGTCATATCTACACAATGGATTTTTTTTAATACATTAAAAAAGAGTGCTGTGGTAATTTGAAAGCCAGAGACAGCTGCTAGTGAAATATTGGAAAAAATTACCAATAATCCACTACTTAATTTTGGATATTAAAGATCAGTTATTTTCACCTAACCTTGTTCTCAAGCAAGCTGTCCCTCTACTGATCCCTAACCGGTTCCCCACCACAAAATGCCTAATCAACCACCCAAGCGATGCCTAGCCCTAACTGCCCGCCCCACCAACTGCAATTCCCGCCCATCCATAATACAAGATGTTGTGACAACCCGAATCCCTCTTTAACCTCCCTAGCGGTATGGACAGAAATGTCCGTTAAAAAAAACATGCTGTGAACAGTATAAACATGCATACACATCAATACTCTCCTGCACTGTATACTAGACCCTTGCTTGACACATTTTGGCAAGTTACAGGAAAAAAAAAGTTTTAAAAATAAATTTTATCACTGTTTGCACAGAAATCCTGGGGAAATTGAACGCTGGGTAGGTTAAAGTTCTATGATTTTAGATGTGGGGATTCATCATTCTCTTTCTAGACCCTTCTCTTAGCTACAGCACCTGTTTGGAGGGCCCTTACATGTATATTTGCAACTATATTTGGTATATTGCTTTATAAAAGGCTTGGTTGTCTGTTACAACACCATTTATTTTTGTCATTTATTTTGCTAGGAACAAAGATACCTGAAGAATTAGTGGAGATTTTGAAATCCGAGTCCTTCCATTCCCACTCTGAGGGACTTCAGTCTGAAGAGAATGGCTGGTTTACATGAAGATGACTTATATGGATCCTTAGAGATGCAGATCACACCTCATTTCTGATAATATAATACATGATACACTAAACATTCCTGTTGTGCGGACAAGTCCAGGGTAATTGGCATCATCCTGATTCAATACTTCTGAATTAAGAGATAAAGGGAAGACCATAAGACCAAAGTGAGTAAAGTATGTAGGGTGTCAAGCCCTCATCAATTACTTTATGCAGGTGTGAAGGGTCTCGTTTAATCACAAGCTCCCCCCTTTGATACCTGACTCACTGGATCGGGCAGCCAGATGGAGCTGAATGCACATCAGGGGTATAGGACACCCCTGTGCCTCTCTGGCAATCTGCACAGCACTTTGTAATCCCGATCACCTTGTCATCAGTGAAGCCAATAGCCAGCTGTTACTGCTGCTCCAGCTGGGGCCCCACTGAATCCTAGCTCCACTCCTAATGGACCAAAGTGCTGTTGAAAATAGTTAATATTTGTTTAGCATTTTCACATTAAAGGCCGGTTCACACTGGCGCTAAAAGGAAGGGGCTTGGTGCTCCTCGCTTAAAGAGAACCTGAGATGAGAAGCGTCTCACGTCCCATACTTACCTGGGGCTTCCTTAAGCCCCCTTGAGGCCACTTATCCCTCACAATCCCCCTGGTGGCTCTGGACCCTGGTAATTCAGCCCTTCATTGGGCATGCGCGCCCCGGCATGCTCCTCCGTCATGCTCCTGTCCCTCAGCCATGGGAGCGCAATGTGCTCCTTTTCCCTCTCCCTGTACATAGTACAAGTTCAGTGAGCACCGTTTTATTTACCAAGCCCACGCTGCATCTGGTCTGCTCTTCCTCCTGGCATCTGCGTGCTTTATGCCGAGATCCTCCAACTTCTGATGTATGTCATGTCATCATGAGCCTCCGGGGGCAGCATACAGCACAGAGGAAGAGTAGACCAGATTCAGAGTGGACTAGGTAAATATAACTGCACTTTACAAGGAAGGGGAATCTGGCTATGGTGCGGGGGGGGGGGGGGGGGGAGGTTTCTAGCATGATGCTTCTGCTGGTGGCCCGGGCCACTGAAGTTCTGCCCATGTGACTTAATTTAATCAGCTCTGCTGAGACACTAATTACATCACTTGTGAATATGTGCCATTTCCTGCCAAACATGGACTGTGGGTGGGGCTTGAGGATAGGGTTGGGAAGTCCGGCCCTATAATATTTATCTCTAAGGCAGGGAACACACTAGATGCGATTGTGCATGTGTTCGGATGGCAAAACCCACACAATTCTACAGGCTATTGAAGTCATTAGTCTTGCTCTGGAAACCGCTCATCGTGTTTTGTTTGGGGATTTTCCATGCATTTTTAAATCGCACATCTTTCTGCTTTTCCCTGCACGATGTGCACATTTGCATACAGTATATTCTGCCAGAAATGCAAAATAATTGCAGAACAATAGCGGCAAAACTTTAGCAGAAAACGCAAACATAAAAGCCAATGGAGACCTTGAAATTGATGGGGAAAATGGCCCTGCAAGTGTGTTCCCTGCCTAAGCAGTGGAGATGACTATTGTAGTCAATGTTCTGAGTACTCACAATGCACAGAAACCTACAGACTGTGACAGGGAGGGGAGCCAAAATCAGAATGGGAACTCTGGCCATTAGAGTTGGGCCGAACCTCCGATTTTAGGTTCGCGAACTTTCGCGGAAGGTTCGGTTCGCGTTAAAGTTCGCGAACCGCAATGGACTTTAATGCGGAGGCGAACTTTGGAAAAAAAATTATGCTGGCCACAAAAGTGATGGAAAAGATGTTTCAAGGGGTCTAACACCTGGAGGGGGGCATGGCGGAGTGGGATACACGCCAAAAGTCCCCGGGAAAAATCTGGATTTGACGCAAAGCAGCGTTTTAAGGGCAGAAATCACATTGAATGCTAAATGACGGGCCTAAAGTGTTTTAAAACATCTTGCATGTGTATACATCAATCAGGTAGTGTAATTAAAGGGGAACTTCAGCCTAAACAAACATACTGTCATCAAGTTACATTAGTTATGTTAATTAGAATAGATAGGTAATATAATCTCTTACCCACCCTGTTTTAAAAGAAAAGGCAAATGTTTGTGATTCATGGGGGCTGCCATCTTTGTCATGGGGGCAGCCATCTTTTTTGTTGAAAATAGGTGACAAGGAGCAGGAGACACAGTTCCAACCATCCTGTGTCCTGATTACCCCTCCCAGCTGCACACACCAGGCTTCAAATGTCAAATTCAAAATGTAAAAAAAAAAAATTGCACCAAAACAGCAGAACGAGAACAATAACATCAGAAATCCCATCATGCTTTGCACAGCATCAGGGGAAAAAAGCCCGGGCAGTTTTCTTCTGTGCAGCTATAAATGAGGCTTGTATAAGAGAAACAAAGTTCTTATGCTGTGAAACTGTTAAAGAAACACCAGGCCTTTTCAGTGCTGCTGAGTCGATTTTTAGTCCGGAGGTTCACTTTAAGGTACTGCTTCACACTGACACACCAAACTGTTCACTGAACAGAACAGGTATGCAGTGGCGGGTTCACTGAACAGAACAGGTATGCAGTGGCGGGTTCACTGAACAGAACAGGTATGCAGTGGTGGGTTCACTGAACAGGTATGCAGTGGTGGGTTCACTGAACAGGTATGCAGTGGTGGGTTCACTGAACAGGTATGCAGTGGTGGGTTCACTGAACAGGTATGCAGTGGTGGGTTCACTGAACAGGTATGCAGTGGTGGGTTCACTGAACAGGTATGCAGTGGTGGGTTCACTGAACAGGTATGCAGTGGCGGGTTCACTGAACAGGTATGCAGTGGCGGGTTCACTGAACAGGTATGCAGTGGCGGGTTCACTGAACAGGTATGCAGTGGCGGGTTCACTGAACAGGTATGCAGTGGTGGGTTCACTGAACAGGTATGCAGTGGTGGGTTCACTGAACAGGTATGCAGTGGTGGGTTCACTGAACAGGTATACAGTGGTGGGTTCACAGAACAGGTATGCAGTGGTGGGTTCACAGTACAGGTATGCAGTGGTGGGTTCACAGAACAGGTATTCAGTGGTGGGTTCACAGAACAGGTATGCAGTGGTGGGTTCACAGAACAGGTATGCAGTGGTGGGTTCACAGAACAGGTATGCAGTGGTGGGTTCACAGTACAGGTATACAGTGGTGGGTTCACAGAACAGGTATGCAGTGGTGGGTTCACTGAACAGTACAGGTATGCAGTGGCAGGTTCACTGAACAGGTATGCAGTGGCGGGTTCACTGAACAGGTATGCAGTGGCGGGTTCACTGAACAGGTATGCAGTGGCGGGTTCACTGAACAGGTATACAGTGGTGGGTTCACTGAACAGGTATGCAGTGGTGGGTTCACAGACACAGTACAGGTATGCAGTGGTGGGTTCACAGAACAGGTATGCAGCCAGGAACAAGCTAAGCCTAACTAATCTTTCCCTATGAGAGACAGTGCAGCAGCTCGCCCTACTCTCACTAATGCAGGCACACGGGTGACCGTAATGGCCGCCGCTGCCTGCCTTATATAAGGGGGGTGGGGCTCCAGGGGCTAGTGTAGCCTAATTGGCTACACTGGGCCTGCTGACTGTGATGTAGAGGGTCAAAGTTGACCCTCCATGGTGCATTATGGGGCGAACCGAGATTCCGCAAACGTTCGCCTGCGGGACGCGAACGCGAACCACGGAAGTTCGCATGGAACCATTCGCAGGCGAACCGTTCGGCCCAACTCTACTGGCCATACACAGTACTATCCAACTGTACCACAAAATGACTGAATAAATAGTACTATCAAATCAGTCAGTTAATTCAAACTTTTCTCTTCATCAAACAATGTTGTAATCAATCTTTTCTATGAGAAAATTGCCGCCATGTCAGTGGGTGCTCTACCTCTGTGTCTTATTTGGTATTACAATTTGAAGGATGTTTTATGCTTAAACATGTGATGTACCACCTCTGTTCACACTGCTAGTAAAAATAAACAAAATGTCTCGTTTCTTTGTAATAAAAGAAAATAAATGTAATAAAAAGATGTAAAAAAAACACATTTTAAAAGCAGAAATAAAAGCCATGAATAAAATGTTTTAAAGACGATGTACCTTGTTGGTGGCATTCATTAATAAAACTAATAAAATCACCCTTGGCCCTGCTTTACATTGTCCCGGGCAGATGATCTAGATGAGAGTTTAAAAGTTATGAGGTTATATTTCTTTACTCCCAATTGTAGTTTTTGCCTTGAGCCATATTCGGTTGCCTGGGTGGGAGTTCCTGTCTTTTTAGGTTGATGTAGATTTCTATGTGATTGACAAGGTTGGTGTTAATTGGAGTATTGTCCATATGTTGGTTGATGCTACACATTTAAAGTGAATCTGAAGCATACATTAAAATAAAAAAAATGATACTTACCTAAGGAGGGGGAATTCTCTGGGTCCTATAGAGCCTTTCTGTTCCTCTCCTCATCTCCGCGTTCCCCGCAGGCTTCTCCTGTTTAAATCTCCACCGTGGGAGGTTTCGGGAGGCTTTGGGAGCCCGAGTGCTTTGGAAGACTCTGTACTGCACACATGGGAGAGATGGTGCTCGCTACTGAGATGGTGCTCTCTCATATGTAGTGTGGAGCGGCCTGTCTTCTGGAGCCCGAGTGCTCCTAAACACTTCTGGAGCCCACCCACAGCAGAAGAAAAAGCAGTCTCCCATTGGCCATGGGTTGGAGACTGCTAACGGGGGAGCCTTGTTTTTCATTATGCTAAAGACTCCCTTTCAAGGGAACCTAGGCTGAGAGGGATGTGGATTTTTCCTTTTAAAATAATGCCAGTTGCCTGACTCTCCTGCTGATCCTGTGTCTCTAATACTTTCAGCCACAGCCCCTGAACAGACATGCAGATAAGGTTATCTGACTGAAGTCAGACTGGATTAGCTGCATGCTTGTTTCATGATTTAGCCACTTATAATAAACACAAACTGCGCCTGCCAAAGTACAAACGGGTGCAATAGCATATGCTTCAATCGAGTGTTCGCTATCACAAGTCCTTGAATATCAGTCTATAGTGCTGTGACAGCGCTCCTCTTCTTTTCTACAATTTAAACATAGAAAAAACAATCGCACATAGTGCATTACTGTGAATCGCAAAGTACAGTTCCCCACACGTGCATAAGTGCTCAATTGTGCATCACTCGTGGTCTCTACAGCCCCTCCACACTAGCAGCTCACCAGATTGACACCACCTCACAGTCCAGGTGGGTCTAGCGCTTAGCCTATAGAGCGGCCAACTCCAATGACACTTCCACGATAGTTTAGTTCACAATTGGATGATCCATATTTAATGACAAGTTCCACATGAAAAACATATAAGAACACACATAGCATAAAACCATTGGGCTGAAAGTTATGGCCTGCGCAATATCAGCGCACTCACTTGTGTAGGAAGATAACAGGCATTTCAGGCATTGCAGCCTAGCAATAAAGCTTCTCTGCTGGCGGTGTCGGCGTCCCGAACTTCCCCGCTCCTCGTGGCAGCCTGTCTCCTGACCTTCCAGATCCCAGTGACGTCAGCGCTTCTGGTCACGCCCGACGCGTTTCGTCCAATGGACTCATCAGGGGCTGACGTCACTAGGGCGCTGACGTCTTTTATACTGAGGGCTAGCTCTATTGTGTAGTCTATGGGTGCTAGTGTTGTCCGGATCATGAACGATTCGGATCTTTGATCCGAATCTATTTTATGAGTCGATCATCCGAATCATCAAAATGAGTGATTCGGATCGCAAAATGGGGCGGGGCCAGGAGCGACACGCCCCCTCTCAGCGGGCAGCGGGGTTCGGGAAGCAGAGCAGGGATGGATAGCTGAGTTGGAGAGGAGCCAGCCTTGAAGGGAGACAGGTAGATGAGAGAGAGGGGGCATGGGTGCCACTGCCAGATATGTGTAGAGCACACATACTGGCTATAACATTCTGCCCATTATAGGCTGGCTGTTCCGTAGTGCTGCACAGTGAACACATGGGAAGCTTTTGGCTCAGCATAGCTCAGTAACTTTGCAGACAGTGTGATTGAAAGGCAATATAATCCTCCTGCACTCGGCACTAAACAGCTGCACTTATCTTCTGGGAATGCTTTCTTTCACTGTGCGACCTTTTCTTTCAAAGTGTACAGATGAACATATATGATATAGGTGAAATATATGTAAAGCATATGACTTCAGCATGTGGTTATTACGTGCAAACATTTCTGCTCTCTGCTCGTCCCTCCTCCCTTCTCTGTCCACTCCCTGCCCTCTGTCCATCTTCTCCCCTTCTCTGTCCACTCCCTGCCCTCTGTCCATCTTCTCCCCTTCTCTGTGTGTCCACTCCCTCCCCTTCTCCTGTCCACAGACCTGTCCTGCTGTTCATTTCACCCCGAATGCTTCCGGTAGTAAAATGATCCGAGATTCGAATCAAAGATCCGGATCTCTTCAATGATCCGATTCGAATCATCCGGATCATTGAAAAGATCCAAACTTCCCATCTCTAATGGGTGCCTAGGCATCCACTACTTCCTTATTATGACGTCATCAGTGGCCGTCTGGAACACTAATGTCCCGGCCCTATCTGATGACTAAGACCTGTGATGAGGGTTAATGCCATCTTGTGGCCAGATTACTAACTTCCACCCTTTTGGCTGAAGAAAATCTTAGTCTAAAACAGTGCCATCTTGTGGCCATTTAGCTAACTTATTAAAGCTAGGTTTGCCAGTATATCAACTCATGATTGAACATAAGGGTGGAACACCCTTGTTTAAGAATATATTTTATATTTTAAAAAGTCCCAATGTTCCAGTTTTTTCTTGTTTTTTTCTGGTTCAATGATTTTCATTATCTTTTTCATTCGGAATAAAAAATCTTGTTAATAAAAACCAAAAACTAAAAACTAAAAAGGACACATTTAAGATTTAATAGAAATCAACTCCTCCATCCTGCCTATTAATTTCAACATGGGGGACTGGTTAAAGGTGGCCACTATCACCATCCCTATGATACTCAAGGGGTCGACAAAGCCCAGATGAAAGGGGGCTTTGCACAAGGAGCTCAATATCTTTGCTTCTATTACTTACATGTTTCCATTAAGGATCTTCTACTTGAGGCACCTTGTTGTTTAATTGGGCAATAGCTGTTTATTCCTGGGCTGCAATACCTTGCCCTCTAATTACAGACAACAGTCACAAAAAGATTCCTTTAGGCCCAAATATCAACACCTCCTCAGTTTACATGCTGCAGTGCCTCCATTGGCACCCGCCTACTGAGTGAGAATGCTGTGTATCTCCTCCCCATCATATACTGTGCCCTTAATTGGCCTCTATGTCCCCTCCCCTTAGCTGGTGTGGTATTGTAAACAAGTGTGTGACCCCCACTTTAAATATACAAAGGAGCCACAGGATTCTCAGTGTTCAAAAATTCATACATCATTTGTAATAAAACAATTTAAATCAAAATCTACATTGAGTCCCCTCGGGGACAGTGATCGCATATTAAATATCCATCTCCCCTCCGCTTGGGAGATGTCCCTCACTACACTCGAACCTCTCCACCTCTTAACATGTGACTCTACCCCCATAAACTTCAGTCCAGCGGGGTCTCTATTGTGATGTGTTTTAAAGTGATTGGAAACACTATGTGTGGCCAGTCCTTTAATTATGTTTGCCACATGTTCCCCTATCCTTTTGTGTAATGATCGGGTGGTGCGCCCCACATATTCTAGCCCACAAGGGCATATCAAAACATATATCACCCCCTTACTGCGGCACGTGATGCATTGTTTTATCCTGTGTTGGTAACCTGTGTTTTTTGCAGTGAGAGTGTCCCCTCTACATGGCTGTGCCTCTCTACAGCCTCTGCAGTCCCGGCAGGGAAAGAAGCCCCTTTGACCCAGGAGGTTGGCCGTATTTACCTTCGGGGGGTCCTGGAAGCTGGGAACTAGCTTCGACCTAAGATTGGGCGCCTTCCGGTATATAAATCCAGGTTTTTTTGGGAGTGCCCTCCCCAGCGTCCCATCCAGTTGCAGAATGCGCCAGTGTTTCATAATAATCGACTCAACATCTCTGTATTGATGGCTATAGTCAAGCAGTAGATCAAATTCTCTGCTCCTGCCTCCTGATGGCTTTCTGTTTTGTAATAGGTCAGACTGTTCCATCCTGGATACTTCATTCACTACGGCCTGTAAATGTGCAGGGTTGTATCCCTTATCCACAAACCGCTGGACCAGAATTTGGCTCTGTTCTCTAAAATCATACAGGTTGGTGCAGTTCCTCCTGATCCTCATTATCTGTCCCTTTGGGATATTATTCAACCATCTACTGTGGTGACAACTGCCTTTAGGGATATACCCATTTTTGTCTGTAGACTTAATGAAGGTTTTGGTCACTAGTTTGTTATCCTGTTTGATGATTGTCAGGTCTAAGAATTCCACCTGCTTAGCTGCCTGACAGAACGTTATTTTGATGGGTGACCAGTGGTTATTAGCTATTTTGCAGAATTCATTGAGTTCCTCACTCGTACCCCTCCATATAAAGAACAGATCGTCAATAAATCTGTTCCAGCTGATGATGTTCACAGCTTGGGCCTTACTTAATATTTCTTGTTCCCATTTTCCCATATAAATGTTAGCCAACGAAGGGGCAAACTTTGCCCCGATGGCACATCCCGTTAGCTGTAAATAGTGATCTTGATCGTACCAGAAGTAATTATGCGAGAGCGCAAATTTTAACAGTTCCATAATAAACCCTATCTGCTCCACTTTCAGATCAGTATCCACCCCCAGTGCCTGTTCTACTGCTTCCATCCCACTGAGATGGGGAATGACCGTGTATAAAGACGTTATGTCTCCTGTAACCAGTATATCATTTTGTTCAATAGATATATGTTGCATCTTTTGTAATAGATCTTTTGTATCTTTTAAAAGAAATGGTAGTTTAGCCACTGCTTCTTGGAGAAACCAGTCCACGTATTCTCCCACTCTTTGTGTCAAGGATCCCACCCCACTCACAATGGGCCTCCCCGGAGGATGGACCAGCATTTCTCTAGCCTTTTCTCAGCATTTTCTGGGCATTTTTCTAGCATTTTCATAGCGTTTTGGCAATTAATAGCCTCTACTGGCATTTTCATAGTTAGGTGAAGTGTGGATGGTATCCGCCATCCTTCTAATTGCTGTCGCCGCATTTATTTAAAACTATACAAAAATTAAAAATGCTTAGAGGGATTCACATATAAACTGCCCTTAGAGTGATAGGTGAGGTCTGATCGGTTTGGATTTTATGTGCAACTTTTTATCAGCATTTCTCTAGCTTTTTCTCAGCATTATCTGGGCATTTTTCTAGCATTTTCATAGCGATTTGGCAATTATTAGCCTCTACTGGCATTTTCATAGTTATCATCACCATGGATGCATTTGCACTCAGGGAACGGGGAGAAATAAACCTAATAGGGATTTTTTCTAAAGAACCCAGCAATGTCAGGGGGGAAACACTGGAGAGCAACTTCAAGAGGTTACACAATCTTATGCTAAAAGAACAGGTAGCATGGTGGGACCAGGCTAGTCTGAGCAGATATATTGAGGAACAATTGGTTCCTAAAAGATACAGGTGGGACATCCTGATCAATGATGGAGAGAATAATGAGGAAAATGACAAAGAAATGGGGGACTTTCTTAACAAAAGTGGGCTTGATTTATTAAAAATATTGTCAAAAAGAAAGCAGGCGAGATTAGACCGCCTTGAGGGGGAGATTGATCAGCTGAAAGTGGTCATGGAGCCGTTTAAAGAGGGGGATGCATATAAGGAAGCTATGGAGGTACTTATGAGAAAATTGACTAAAAATGAAAGAGAAATTATGGAAATTAGACAAAGAAGATTCTGGAGTGATTGGGATGAATATAAAACTCATAAAGCCTACAGATGGCAGGTGGAGCAGGCTCAGAAGTTAGCTGAGCCAAAAAACCCACAGTATGTACCCATAACTGGCAATACTGGTTCCGTGCGGGTGCATCCGGACCAAGAAGGTCCTAGAGCACCAGACCGCCCCACAGAAATTAGACATCTGCAGCAAGAGCAACATAGAGGGCAGAAGGAGGACATTCAGGGAGGGGCATGGGGTGGATCTCCACCCCCCCGACCCACACCCAGAACTGCCCCTAAACAACCACAAGGAGGCCGCCGTCCTCCTCCCCAATTAAGACCGGGGGAACAATATTATAATCTCAGGCAGAGAAGTGCAATCAATGCCCAATATAGGGGCGGAGATAATAGAGGTCACACAGCACTACCCCTATCAAATCGGTATCAGGAACTCACTGAGTACAATGACCGTTTTTTAGGGATAGGTCAGAGAGAGAGATGGGATTATCAGAGAGATTACCAGGAGGAGGAATGGGAAGGAGGGCAAAAAAGAACAGGAGAGGGGATCGAGGAGGACGAAGAGAGAGACAGAAAAAGGCAGAGATAGGGGGAGGTATCTTCAATCTAAGTGGGATACCCCTAACCAAACAACAATTAAAATTACTTGATAAGGGTCTGAACTATGCACCCCCAAAAAGTTTGAATAAATTTGAGACATACCTGGGAATAAACAAATATGTGAGAAAACTCAATCAAAAAAAGTATTTCATGAATAAAACCGGCCTTATACCCAAAGTCAACCCACCACCTCAACATTACATTCATACTACCCTCAAAAATAAATCATTATTTAATCCTCAGGATAATGCCAAAGACAGCACCATTGAAACTTTCAAAAGAGCGGTACTTCGAGACCTGGATGTGCTGGAAGTCAAAAGGCTGAAAAATAGCAAAATGATTGATCAACAGATTAGGGAACTGGTGGAAACTAAAGATCTCATATTAAAACCCGCTGACAAAGGGGGAGGCCTGGTGGTGCTGAATGGTAGTCAGTATAAAACGGAAATGAACCGACTACTGGCTGATCCAACTACATACAAAAAACTGAGAAAAAACCCCACCATTGAATTTAAACAGCTAAAGGAGATTCTAATGAGGGGGGAACGAGAAACTTTTATCTCCACAAACGAATTCAAATATCTTATGCCCACAAACCCGAGACTTCCGGTAATCTACTATAACCCCAAGATCCATAAGAACCAGGTCCATCCTCCGGGGAGGCCCATTGTGAGTGGGGTGGGATCCTTGACACAAAGAGTGGGAGAATATGTGGACTGGTTTCTCCAAGAAGCAGTGGCTAAACTACCATTTCTTTTAAAAGATACAAAAGATCTATTGCAAAAGATGCAACATATATCTATTGAACAAAATGATATACTGGTTACAGGAGACGTAACGTCTTTATACACGGTCATTCCCCATCTCAGTGGGATGGAAGCAGTAGAACAGGCACTGGGGGTGGATACTGATCTGAAAGTGGAGCAGATAGGGTTTATTATGGAACTGTTAAAATTTGCGCTCTCGCATAATTACTTCTGGTACGATCAAGATCACTATTTACAGCTAACGGGATGTGCCATGGGGGCAAAGTTTGCCCCTTCGTTGGCTAACATTTATATGGGAAAATGGGAACAAGAAATATTAAGTAAGGCCCAAGCTGTGAACATCATCAGCTGGAACAGATTTATTGACGATCTGTTCTTTATATGGAGGGGTACGAGTGAGGAACTCAATGAATTCTGCAAAATAGCTAATAACCACTGGTCACCCATCAAAATAACGTTCTGTCAGGCAGCTAAGCAGGTGGAATTCTTAGACCTGACAATCATCAAACAGGATAACAAACTAGTGACCAAAACCTTCTTTAAGTCTACAGACAAAAATGGGTATATCCCTAAAGGCAGTTGTCACCACAGTAGATGGTTGAATAATATCCCAAAGGGACAGATAATGAGGATCAGGAGGAACTGCACCAACCTGTATGATTTTAGAGAACAGAGCCAAATTCTGGTCCAGCGGTTTGTGGATAAGGGATACAACCCTGCACATTTACAGGCCGTAGTGAATGAAGTATCCAGGATGGAACAGTCTGACCTATTACAAAACAGAAAGCCATCAGGAGGCAGGAGCAGAGAATTTGATCTACTGCTTGACTATAGCCATCAATACAGAGATGTTGAGTCGATTATTATGAAACACTGGCGCATTCTGCAACTGGATGGGACGCTGGGGAAGGCACTCCCAAAAAAACCTGGATTTATATACCGGAAGGCGCCCAATCTTAGGTCGAAGCTAGTTCCCAGCTTCCAGGACTCCCCGAAGGTAAATACGGCCAACCTCCTGGGTCAAAGGGGCTTCTTTCCCTGCCGGGATTGCAGAGGCTGTAGAGAGGCACAGCCATGTAGAGGGGACACTCTCACTGCAAAAAACACAGGTTACCAACACAGGATAAAACAATGCATCACGTGCCGCAGTAAGGGGGTGATATATGTTTTGATATGCCCTTGTGGGCTAGAATATGTGGGGCGCACCACCTGATCATTACACAAAAGGATAGGGGAACATGTGGCAAACATAATTAAAGGACTGGCCACACATAGTGTTTCCAATCACTTTAAAACACATCACAATAGAGACCCCGCTGGACTGAAGTTTATGGGGGTAGAGTCACATGTTAAGAGGTGGAGAGGTTCGAGTGTAGTGAGGGACATCTCCCAAGCGGAGGGGAGATGGATATTTAATATGCGATCACTGTCCCCGAGGGGACTCAATGTTGATTTTGATTTAAATTGTTTTATTACAAATGATGTATGAATTTTTGAACACTGAGAATCCTGTGGCTCCTTTGTATATTTAAAGTGGGGGTCACACACTTGTTTACAATACCACACCAGCTAAGGGGAGGGGACATAGAGGCCAATTAAGGGCACAGTATATGATGGGGAGGAGATACACAGCATTCTCACTCAGTAGGCGGGTGCCAATGGAGGCACTGCAGCATGTAAACTGAGGAGGTGTTGATATTTGGGCCTAAAGGAATCTTTTTGTGACTGTTGTCTGTAATTAGAGGGCAAGGTATTGCAGCCCAGGAATAAACAGCTATTGCCCAATTAAACAACAAGGTGCCTCAAGTAGAAGATCCTTAATGGAAACATGTAAGTAATAGAAGCAAAGATATTGAGCTCCTTGTGCAAAGCCCCCTTTCATCTGGGCTTTGTCGACCCCTTGAGTATCATAGGGATGGTGATAGTGGCCACCTTTAACCAGTCCCCCATGTTGAAATTAATAGGCAGGATGGAGAAGTTGATTTCTATTAAATCTTAAATGTGTCCTTTTTAGTTTTTAGTTTTTGGTTTTTATTAACAAGATTTTTTATTCCGAATGAAAAAGATAATGAAAATCATTGAACCAGAAAAAACAAGAAAAAACTGGAACATTGGGACTTTTTAAAATATAAAATATATTCTTAAACAAGGGTGTTCCACCCTTATGTTCAATCATGAGTTGATATACTGGCAAACCTAGCTTTAATAAGTTAGCTAAATGGCCACAAGATGGCACTGTTTTAGACTGTAAGATTTTCTTCAGCCAAAAGGGTGGAAGTTAGTAATCTGGCCACAAGATGGCATTAACCCTCATTTAGCCACTACTGCAGCCAAAGAGATCAGCAGGACTGCTAGGCAACTGGCACTGCAGCCTAAGATAGCCGATGCTGGGGTGATGCGGGTGGAGTTCACACACTTGCCTCACTGTGGTGCAACCTGCGTGCTCTGATATGAGTAAAGGCAGCATGCATAGAAATGAAGAGGATGAAAAGGATTCCAACATGCGAGGCACAAAATGCAGGACACGTAACAGTATTTCTTTAACCACTTAAGCACTGCAGTCATAAAACCCGTTAAGGACAAGGGCCTTTTTTTCCATTCAGACCACTGCAGCTTTCACGGTTTATAGCTCGGTCATACAACCTACCACCTAAATGAATTCCACCTCCTTTCTTTGTCACTAATATAGCTTTCTTTTGGTGCTATTTGATTGATGCTGTGATTTTTAGTTTTTATTATATCATGTATTTTGCACATACCTATGCTGGGTGGGAGAAATATCTCTGTAAATGAGATTTTATTTTTTTTTATTATTTTTACACACAATTTTCCATTTACAGAGATATTTCTCCCACTCAGCATGGGTATGTGTAAAAATACACCCAAAAACACATTATACTACTTCTCCTGAGTACAGCAATATCACATGTGGGACACTTTTTTGCAGCCTAGGTGCGCTAAGGGGCCCAATGTCCTATGAGTACCATTAGGATTTCACAGGTCATTTTGAGGCATTTGGTTTCTAGACTACTCCTCACTGTTTAAGGCCCCTAAAATGCCAGGGCAGCATAGGAACCCCACAAGTGACCCCATTTTAGAAAGAAGACGCCCCAAGGTATTCTGTTAGGCATATGGTGAGTTCATAGAAGATTTTATTTTTTGTCACAAGTTAATGGAAAATGACATTTAATGCAAAATGACACTGGGCAGAAATTAATTTTTGTTTTTTTTTTTCACAAACTTTTGACAAAAAATAAAATCTTCTATGAACTCGCCATACACCTAATGGAATACCTTGGGGTGTCTTCTTTCTAAAATGGGGTCACTTGTGGGGTTCCTATACTGCCCTGGAATTTTAGGGGCCCTAAACCGTGAGGAGTAGTCTGGAAACCAAATGCCTCAAAATGACTGTTCAGGGGTATAAGCATCTGCAAATTTTGATGACAGGTGATCTATGAGGTGCCAAATTTTGTGGAACCGGTCATAAGCAGGGTGGCCTCTTAGATGACAGGTTGGATTGGCACTGAAGTGCAGGAAGCGCAGGATGTTCTCAAATGGTGACCTGGACATGGCAGCAGAGAACATGGGCATGCGATGTATTGGGTGCGTAGACCAATAAGACCACAATACATTATTTTTGACTAGACCCATATTAAGGAGAAGGACCCAAAAAATGTTACGTTCAGAAACTTGGAGTGGTTTCCACCGAAAAGGCTGGGCATGGTAGCTTCTTGGATTGGCGGTTGCGTATTGTGTGACATAACGATTGGTCTCAGCCACAATTAAGTCGTAGAGACCAGCAGTGATCAGAAAAAAAAATTCAGTCAATGCAGTGGGGCGGGTGAGAGTTTGGCCGGGTGATCAGAAGCCCGTAGGGGGCAGATTAGGGCCTAATCTGATGGATAGGAGTGCTAGGGGGTGACAGGAGGTGATTGATGGGTGTCTCAGGGTGTGATTAAAGGGGGGAATAGATGCAAGCAATGCACTGGGGAGGTGATCGGGGGGGGGGGGGGTCCTGAGGGCGATCTGAGGGTATGGGCAGGTAATTGTGTACCTGCAAGGGGCAGATTAGGGTCTGATCTGATGGGTAGTGGTGACGGGGTAATTGATGGGTGATCAGTGGGTGATTAGAGGGGAGAACAGATGTAAATAATGCACTGAGGAAGTGATCAGGGGTGTGTGAGGGCGATCTGAGGGTATGGGCGGGTAATTGGGTGCCTGCAAGGGGCAGATGAGGGTATGATTTGATGGGTAGCAGTGACGGGGTGATTGATGGGTGATCCGTGGGTGATTAGAGGGGAAAACAGATGTAAACAATGCACTTGGGAGGTGATCTGAGGGCAGTTCTGTGGAAGGTGATCAGGTGCTTGCAAGGGGCAGGTTAGGGTCTGAACTGATGGGTGATAGGTGGTGACAGGGGGTGATTGATGGGTGATTGACAGGTGATCAGTGGGTGATTACAGGGGAGAATAGATGTATACAGTAAACGGGGGGGGGGGGGTCTGTGTAGGATCTGTGGGTGGGAGGGGGGTGATCAGGAGCCCCCAGGGGGCAGTTTAGGACCTAATCTAAAACATAGCATTGACAGGGGGTGATTGATGGGTGATTGGGTGCAAACTGGTCTGGGGGGGGTGATCGGGGGGGGGGGGGTCTGAGGGGTGCTGTGGGTGATCAGGGGGGGGCAGGATCAGTGTGCTTTGGTGTTTACTAGGGGGACTGCCTCCTCGACCAATGGGACCAACAGGGCAGGAGGCAGCCTGTATAATACAATTTGTATAATACAATAATAATACAATACAATAACCTTTCTATAGCGCTTTCCTCCCATAGGACTCAAAGCGCTTAGGCTCTCTCAGATTCAGTAATTAGTAGGATGAAGTATTCACACAACAAAAGTTATATTTCTACAAATGCCAAACTGAACAGGTGGGTTTTCAGTCTGGATTTAAACATGTCCAGGGATGGAGCTGTCCTGATCTGTTGAGGTAGGGAGTTCCAAAACGTAGGGGCAGCATGACAGAAGGCTCTGGGACCAAACGTTTCCAGGTGGACTCTGGGTATGACTAGATTATTAGAACCTGTTGATCTGAGAATGCGGGGATTGCTACGTAGCTGCAACATATCTTTCATGTATCCAGGGCCTAGATTATTCAGGGATATAAATGTCAGTAGGCCGATCTTGAATACACTTTGTTTACCACAGATCAGGAGTTAACAACCCGCCATAGCTTCTAAACAGCCGTCGGGGTTGACGTCGGTGGGCGGAGCCTAATGCCGGCAGATGCGCGCAATCACCGGCTAATTAGTCCCCCAGGTGCCGCCTCTGATTGGCGTTACGTGGTCCTGGGGGTGCCACTTTGCCAACGCCCGTAGGTAGTGGGCGGTCGGCAAGTGGTTATAAGTCACATACCATATCTGAAGTGGTTGTTGGGGACAAATTGCCGGACGGCCGTTTCATGCTAACAATGCCTCCTACGGTTTAGCCTCTGTAGAAGCGCATTGTAAGCATGAAACGGCCGTCAGGCAATGTGTCCCCAGCAGCCACCGCATCACCCACTTCAGATATGCTATGTGACCTATAAAGAAACGCTGTTACGTGTCCTGCATTTTGTGCCTCGCGTGTTGGAATAAAGCAGCCGCAGTGCAGATTATCCTTTTCATCTTCTTCATCCATATCCCTTTAACCCCCTTGGCGGTATGAAAAATACCGCCAGGGGGAAGCGCAACAGTTTTTTTTTATTTATTTTTTTTTTTTTATCATGTAGCGAGCCGAGGGCTCGCTACATGATAGCCGCTGCTCAGCGGCATCCCCCCAGCCCCGCCGATCGCCTCCGGCGATAGGCGATCAGGAAATCCCGTTCAAAGAACGGGATTTCCTGGAGGGCTTCCCCCGTCGCCATGGCGACGGGGCGGGATGACGTCACCGACGTCAGCGACGTCGGGACGTCATTGGGAGACCCGATCCACCCCTCGGCGCTGCCTGGCACTGATTGGCCAGGCAGCGCTCGGGGTCTGGGGGGGGGGGGGCGCGCGCCGCACCGGATAGCGGCGATCGGGCGCGCGGCGGCGGCGATCGGGGTGCTGGCGCAGCTAGCAAAGTGCTAGCTGCGTCCAGCAAAAAAAAAAATTAAGCAAATCGGCCCAGCAGGGCCTGAGCGGCACCCTCCGGCGGCTTACCCCGTGTCACACACGGGGTTACCGCTAAGGAGGTTAAAGGGAACCTAAAGCGAGGCTTCCATATTTACTCCGTTTTTAAGCAATACCAGTTGCCTGGCTGTCCTGCTGATCTCTATGGCTGCAGTGGTATCTGAATCGCACACCTGACTCAAGCAGCTTATCCAGTCAGACTTCAGTCGGAGCACCTGATCTGCATGCTTGTTCCAGGTCTATGGCTCGGGCCACATGTACAGTGCTGTGTTGTGTGGTGTAGCAGCCGCTTTGTAATGGGGCTTACTGCGCTGCAATGCACCAAATATGCGCAGTTAGCAGTGCGGTAGTAGGGTTGCGGTGTGGTAACGCACTGCATACAGGTAACAGGTACCGTGTAGCACACTTCTCATTGACTGTATGCAACGCTTTGTGGCCATAACGTGCAGTACTACCATTCCATTCTGTTGCTTTCCTCTTATACAAGGAATACAGCAGAATGTCCCAGTGTGAACACGGCCTCAGGCTAGGACCACGGTGGGCAGAATCACTAGCATTGTGGAAAACCCATGCTTTTTTTTTTGCCCACAATGAAAGTCTATGGGCTGCATTGCAAAACGCATATATCTTTATTTTACAAATGCATGGAAAAAGCACATAAGGTATTTCAGTGGAGATGCAGAGGACTGTGTTTTACATACATTTTTGATGTTTCTTATTAAATATGATGCTGTGTTTTACTCCACTGAAATAGGGAAATGCACTAAAAACACATGAAAAATGCAGTTGCATACATAAACGCACACAAAACTGTAGAAACACAAAATATAAACAACACCTGGTTTTCTGCACTGCCTGGCGTGCTCCTAGCCTCACAGTATTAGAGACACAGGATCAAGGGAACAGCCAGGCAACTCTCTCTGTAACAACCAAGGTACATCTTCTTGCACGGCCATCAGTTACAATAAATAATTACCGACTCATTATAGCAGACAGCAGAGATGGCAAATATGTTGGCAAAAAAAATCTGGCTTGCATGCAAACATTTTATGCAGCTTGAATTAAACCAAATGCACCTCCTGCTGAACTTGATTGGCCCAGTACCAAGCTGCCTAATCAGGGGCGGTCCTTCCATAAAGCAACATGAAACGCAGGCTTCAGGGCGGCAACAATTAGAGGGCAGTCCCTCACCAAATGTCCCCCTCCTCACACTGCCTGCCTCCACCTCCCTAGGTGCGCAGCGCCGCTTCACTCACCTGCTCTCAGCGTTCCAGCGATGGGATCTCCATCCACCCATCCAGTGTCCTGTATCCATGGCTACAGGTGGGGTCACATGAGGCGCTGCTGTAGTTAGAGAGGAAGCAGCACTTCACGTGTGGCTGGTGAACCCATTGCTAATCTGCTGGGGGTGGGTGGATGAGGTGACGTGCAGCACATACCTGGCATCCTGGGAATCAATGCTGCAGGCCAACAGGGAGGAGATACTGTCTTGGAGGAAGCAGAGGGAGGTAAGCGAGTGGCAGTGCCTGCAATGTACAGCCCGATGTCTATCCTATCTGGTCCGGCTTTGTACAGACATCTGTTGGGGGATGGGTGTTGGGTGGGGCGCCCTCACAATGTATTGCTTCACGTGGCAAAAAGTCTATAACCAGCCCTGCTACAAAGTAGAAATAAATTTCCATGCAGGTCGACATGCTTTTGCTTTGCAGTGCGACCTTCTGATTTACAAATTAGGAGTTACGATGCACCACAACGCTCCACTGTGGTGGACACCTACATAGCATTGTCTATCGCATTGGACTCAAATCCAAAAATGATTTGGCAAAAGACTTACAACTGGGGAATTGTTTAGTGAGTTTGTAAAGGTCATCTATTGACACTCCAAGATTTACTGCAGGAATTTGCAATTATGGGGAAAGACAAATGTATTTCTTCTTTGCTTTACAGAGTTTTTGACGTCCATAAGCAGCACCCTGGGTTATTAGCAGGTGCTTGGGTTAGTGTGCTGCTATATGGGTGCACAGGCTGTAGAACCTGGGTTTGACTTACAGTGGTAGCAGTGGTTTTCTCTCTAGGTATGGTGTAGATTTGATGATCCATGAACAATTAATCTCCTAATATCTAGTCCTTGCTTTGACTGGGGGGATTAGCAGCTAGGCAAATCTCTGGCAAAGCATAGAAAACCCAAGTTCCAGCCTTCTTGGCTTTTACCGAGTTAGGACTTCCTTCTACCAGTGAAATATGATGGGCAACTTTAAATCCTGGATGGACTCCAAGTATACTGCTGAAAGACCTGAGTTGTAACTCCTCTGAGTGGAGGCCTTATGGCCATGGACAAGCCACCTGCATCACAGAATAGTATGGAACTGGCCATTGCTTGGTGCTTTGTACATCTGACAATGTAGTGGGCTGCCCTGAGCAAAGCAGCCAAATAAAAACAAAGGTTATAAATAAATAAAAAATGTAGCTGACTAATCTTTATAACAAATTACTTTGACCCATTCTATGAATAGGAAATTTGGAACCACAGGGCTTAGATACAACAATTCTTCTGGGCTGTACCTTTGGAGACCTGGGTTTGAATCATAGTGGTATCAGAGTTTTACTCCTTAGGTGTGTGTATTGATGTTCCATGAGAAATGAATCACTTGAGCTAAATGCCAAGAGATAATCAGCCAGTAAACACATTTGGAAGGTGTTTAAAGTTGTGGTTTTGAGCCTTGTTTTTTTTTTTTTTTCACAAAGTTGAGAGCAGTCAGTAGAAGGAGATAGCTCAGTAGTATAGGTCTCTGACAGCAGTGCTGAGAAGCCTGATGCCTGGCATACACGGCTCGACTGCAGGCTTATCAATCAAGCCGCTGATGGCTTGATTGATAATATCCTACAGGTCCGATGACCTGCCGGAGAGATTCCTCGCTCGATCCCCACCGGCAGACAATAGCAGGGAATTGAGCGGCTGATAAGGAGCCCCCGGCGGGGATGAGCGGGGATCGATCCATGCGGACGAGCAGAAACGCTACGGGAGTCGATCCGGCGGCTAATCGGCCGCCAGATTGACCCGTGTATGCCCAGCATGAGTTGAATTCTGGTGGAGATTCTTGCTCTAATCATCTCTTTATTAAGCAGTCAAGCTATTCTACGTGTGAAATACGATGGACGAGCACATATGGTCAAGAGAAGGAGATAGCTCAGTGGTGTGGGTCTCTGACAGCAGTGCAGAGAAACCTGAGTTCAATTCTGGTGGAGATTCTTGCTCTAATCTTGTTATCTCTTTATTAAGCTGTTCTACTTGTGAAATACGATGGACGAGCACATATGGTCAGGAGAAGGAGATAGCTCAGTGGTGTGAGTCTCTGACAGCAGTGCAGAGAAACCTGAGTTCAATCCTGGTGGAGATTCTTGTTATCTCTTTATTAAGCTGTTCTACTTGTGAAATACAATGGACGAGCACATATGGTCAGGAGAAGGAGATAGCTCAGTGGTGTGTGTCTCTGACAGCAGTGCAGAGAAACCTGAGTTCAATCCTGGTGGAGATTCGTGCTCTGATCTTGTAATCTCTTTATTAAGTTGTTAAGCTATTCTACGTGTGAAATACGATGGACGAGCACATTTGGTCAGGAGAAGGAGATAGCTCAGAGGTAAGGGTCTCTGACAGCAGTGCTGAGAAACCTGAGTTCAATCCTGGACTCTGACAGCTCTGTTGAGACGCCTGAGATCAACCCCTCTGAGTGAAGACCTTGTGGCCCATGGACAAGCCACCACAGCTCCTGAGTCCCAGGTACGAGAGGGGTGCCTGTAACATAAGTCAATGACACCAGATAGCTTGGGGCCTCTTCCCCCTTACCCCATGTCTATGTGGTCTATCCATCTGACAATATTTAGAGTGGGATGTCTTGCTCAGGACAGCCCACTTTCATACTTAGTAAAAAAAAAAAATTCCCCCAACTTTTTTTTTTTTTTTTTTTTTCCACTCCAACCTCTCCCCACCTAGGAAACACACCTAATAATGTACATTATTTCCTCCAAGTTTAACTTGCCCAGTAAGGGGATTGAACTCGAGGCTCCAGCACAGCAGATCAGACCTCTAACTACCTGAGCCACCAGCTCTGGTCAGACACAGATCCCTTCGTCCATCATACTTCACATCTACACTTCAAATCTAACAGCATATCCAGGAACTTCGAGAAGCAAATATCCAAGAAATAAAGCCATTTTCATCTAGAGGGACTTGAATTCATGTTTCACTGCACCAGTCATGGGCTGAATAAGTCAGAGATAAAACCTCAGAACTGACATCCAGTTAGTGAAGCGGCCCAGGGCATTAGTAATCGGGTGACAATACAGCAGTGTGATAGATACCCTAGTTCTAGTCCTGAGGACTCTCATGATTTGTGAAATATGATGGACAAGCACATGTGGTTAGGAGAAGGTGATAGAGGTAAGAGCTCTGACAGTAATGCTGAGAAATCCTGCTATCAACCCCTCCGAGTGAAGAGCATGTGGCTCATGGACAAGGCATCACAGCTCCTGTGTCCCAGGCTCAAGTGGGGCACCTGTAATGTGTATTGGAAATACTTGTGGTGTATCTGATATTTGGAATGGGCTGATATGCTAATGGCAGGCCAATCTAAAAGCTGTGTTTAGTGAAATGTTACCCCTTATATTACTCCTAACATCAGTACAAACCACTTTTGTTTGACACATTCCACCAACAGGTCATATAGAACCAATTTGGGTCCTCTGAGGGGTAAAGTGCTGAGGTCCACAGGAGAGATTAGTCCCAGGACTCCCCATACTGTGGTCAGAACACTAACCACTTGAGGCACCAGCTGTTCTCATGCCAGTGTATGCTTGTCAGTGGACAAGTATAGTGATACTCCACATATAGAATGAAAAACAAAAAGCAGCAACAAGCATGTGGTGGATGTAACAGAATCATCTAAGCCTTAGTATGCACAGAGGCTAGCAATGTAGAGAATGCAAGGATAAAATGATGTTTATTGGTCTCAATTTTTATTACAGTATATAAGTTTTGCCTTGTGGCTGCAGGAAACACTGACCCCTATGGGGCTAGATATGAGGCAATACTCACAAATCAGCTGTTCACCAAAGTTGCCTTATAGGGCGATAACTGTAGACCTCGCTGCACATGTATATTTATAGGTGTGTTTATATGTTTTGTTTTAAAGGATACCTGAAATGACATGTGACATGATGAGATAGACATGTGTATATACTGTGCCTTTTAAACAAATAACTATGCTGGTTTCCTTTAAATGTGTGATAATAATCACAGCTGGGTTACGAGGGGACTCTAGGTGAAAAACATTGTCTAGTGTCCAGGTGCAGACGAGGATAGCTACACCCCACTAAAATATTGATGTGTGTGCCCCCATGATGTGCGACTATCTATAAAATATTCTCTCAACAACCCCAAATGACACACCTATATGTAAAAAATGGTTAGGGGATGTGATAGGTCCTTGTAATTATAGTTATCCTTAACCATATAAAGGCTCTTGAGTTAATCTGGTCTAAACCATTGTGACCCATCTCCCTATACTGTGACCCTTATGTTTAAATGTCCCTTTTCATTTTATTTTGCTACCATGTCTACTTAGTTATCAGAATATCTCCTACATCTTCAAAACAACTTAAGCAGCAGGACCAAGATATCTCTACTATTACTCACTTTTACTCCTATGATTGTATAATCTGGACTCTGCAGACTAATGCTCTACAACCCCCTCAAGCTCACTTGAAACTGACTAAATTCAAAACAAAAGGAAGGATACCCCCAAACTGAAGTACACAAGCTGTTAAAAATACATTGTTCTACTCTCTTCATCACAGCAACCCAAAAGAGCTAAGTCCAGATAGTATAATTTAGATGCTACATAATTGCTTGTCTATGATAACTGACAATCTATATACTGTTTGTACCTGCTTTAGTATCTGCATGTATAGAGATCTGTTTGACTTTTATTCTTACTAAAATAAAAAAAAATTAGTGAAACAAAAAAAAATATTGATGTGTGTGGGGGGATCAGCAAAGACCCTCGCCATAGCACTGGACTGCAAGTCACCTATTGTATCACTCCCCTTTTGATTGATGACCAGTCCAGTCATGCTTTTAATGTGTCCTAGAATCCCAGGGTAAAATTATACAGACATACCCCTGGTAAACAAGGAGAGGTTTAAGTATAACCTATTTGTACATTTTGGTGAGGCCCATTGGGCAAAGTGTGACACTATCTAACGGTTTGGTGCTTCAACTCAGATGTCTGATTATAGGTGATCTGCAGTATCACCAACAATAAAGACACTATACCTGATTATGTGGTGATCTGCAGAATCACCAATAATGCAAGTATAGCTGGTAGAGATACTGACAGAGTTGTGTATTAGTGCAACCGTAACTTTAATAGTAGAGAGGAACTTTACCAGGGGAGCTGGTAAAGTACGATCAGTACACTGACTGGAAAGGTCAGTGCTATTATATACAAAGGGCTGGGATAGGTAGAAAGTGAGAGAATAGGAGACTACAAACTTGTCCTTTACCAGAGGGGCTGGCCAGGTGCTAGTAGTGAAAGTGACTGTATAGACTTGATCAGACCTTTCCAGAGGAGCTGGAAAGGTGCTATCAGTCACTAATGGAGCAATAAGAAACTATCTCCCCAGAGAAGCTGGTGAGACAATAGTACCTCACCAGCAGTGGTGCTCACCGCCAGGTCGTGATCACGCTTATGCGTGGATTCACTACCATTTTGACGCATCCCGCCTCGGACATGCTAAGCCGTGAATAGATTTTCAACCTCGAAAATCTACTTCGGCTTCGCGTGAATGCGGACAGAAATCCGCATTCACGCTCGTGAAACCCTGGCGCTGAAGTCGTGGTTTGCGGAAATGCGTCAAACTATGCGGAAGTGACACATTGCAGGCCAATCAGAGTGCCCCAGCCAGGCCCTAGCAACCAATCACAGGAGGGGAGCTATGCCCTCCCCTCCTGAATATAAAGCGGCGGCCATGATGGAAAAGCTCTGTCCTTGCTAGACTGTGGTGCTGAGAGGATTATCTCCAGGCCATTGTTGTTTGAGCAAGTGCATTTATTGTGTTAAAAACAAAGCGTTTTTTTTGCTAACACTGCTCTTATACTGTACACAGTTAGCTAGTCAGTGAGTGATTGCTGTAGTTAGTTGTAGTCAGTGTAGTGTAGTGGGAGTGTGGGAGTCTAGTGATTATTTAACTGTGTGTAGTGCAGGCAGGTTCAGTGCTGCAGTGTAGTCAGTGTAGTGGGAGTGGGGGTTATCTGTGCGTAGTGCAGGCAGGTAGGTTAGTGCAGCTGCAGTGTTCACTTGTATATTCCAGTGACAGTTATACACTTGTACTATTTGCAGGCAGCCAGTCACACCGCCGGCGCCGCCACTCTCTACCAGCGCTGTTCATTCATTCTGTCAGTGACCTTGTGCCGTGCCCAGTGCCCACTGCTCACTCGCTGGCATATGAGCATCTCATTACACAGTGTGACATCCTTGTGTGCCCACTGCATCCTTCAGTGACCTAGTTGTATATCCAGTGTCCACTGCTGTGCGCACTGCATCCTTCAGTGACCTTGTACTGTGCCCACTGCATCCTTCAGTGACCTAGTTGTATATCCAGTGCCCACTGCTGTGCCCACTGCATCCTTCAGTGACCTTGTACTGTGCCCACTGCATCCTTCAGTGACCTTGTACTGTGCCCACTGCATCCTTCAGTGACCTAGTTGTATATCCAGTGCCCACTGCTGTGCCCACTGCATCCTTCAGTGACCTTGTACTGTGCCCACTGCATCCTTCAGTGACCTAGTTGTATATCCAGTGCCCACTGCTGTGCCCACTGCATCCTTCAGTGACCTTGTACTGTGCCCACTGCATCCTTCAGTGACCTTGTACTGTGCCCACTGCATCCTTCAGTGACCTAGTTGTATATCCAGTGCCCACTGCTGTGCCCACTGCATCCTTCAGTGACCTTGTACTGTGCCCACTGTATCCTTCAGTGACCTAGTTGTATATCCAGTGCCCACTGCTGTGCCCACTGCATCCTTCAGTGACCTTGTACTGTGCCCACTGCATCCTTCAGTGGCCTTGTACTGCGCCCACTGCATCCTTCAGTGACCGAGTTGTATATCCAGTGCCCACTGCTGTGCCCACTGCATCCTTCAGTGACCTTGTACTGTGCCCACTGCATCCTTCAGTGACCTTGTACTGTGCCCACTGCATCCTATAGTGACCTAGTTGTATATCCAGTGCCCACTGCTGTGCCCACTGCATCCTTCAGTGACCTTGTACTGTGCCCACTGCATCCTATAGTGACCTAGTTGTATATCCAGTGCCCACTGCTGTGCCCACTGCATCCTTCAGTGACCTTGTACGGTGCCCACTGCATCCTTCAGTGACCTTGTACTGTGCCCACTGCATCCTTCAGTGACCTAGTTGTATATCCAGTGCCCACTGCTGTGCCCACTGCATCCTTCAGTGACCTTGTACTGTGCCCACTGCATCCTTCAGTGACCTTGTACTGTGCCCACTGCATCCTTCAGTGACGTAGTTGTATATCCAGTGCCCACTGCTGTGCCCACTGCATCCTTCAGTGACCTTGTACTGTGCCCACTGCATCCAGTGATTCATTACTAGCAACATGTCTGGCAGGGTTTCGCGGGGTGAGAGGAAAGGGAGTTCAATTGCCTCAGCCACTTCTGGGACTGCTCCACGTCCAGGGAGAGGACGCCCAGCTGTACGTGGTCGTGATGCAGCAGAAATGGGGGCAGCAAAGCCTGGGCCGAGTCAGCGGACGCCATTGTCCAAATATTTTAACGTTTCTGGTCCCCGTGTGGTGGTTGAGCAAATGGAACCTAACGTACTCATGGACATCATGACTTCCTCCCAGACCTCTACTGTGAGCACCACTCCAAGCAGCAGCAGCAGCCAACGTCCCACGCTTGTTGTGACATCCACCCCAGCACCCACTGGTCAGAAGCCCTCCCAGGATGACAGCGCTCTGTCTCTCAGTCCGGCTTCTGGGAACCTGCTGATGCAAGAAGCTCAGGACTTACTGGGGACTGATGAGGCAGAGATTGAGATCGGGCCACAATCACAAGCGTTGTTGAGTTCTGGTGATGAAGAAGAGGGGTCTGTGTCTGGTGATGTAGGGACAGAAGAGGAGGCGGGGGAGTCAGAGGAAGAGCTGGATTATGATGATGATGCTGCTGATGATGACGACATTGTGGACCCTAACTATGTGCAGCCTGCTGAGTCCGTGGAAGAATGGTCAGAGGCAGAGCAGGATGACGAGTCACCTCGGCCTAGGCAAGGATATCGCCATATGTCAGGCAGGGGCAGGGGCATCGGCAGCAGTGGGCGTGGAGGAAGTAGACAGGACACTGCTTCAGCCGGCACCACCACCATGCAACCCCCGGCAACTACTACCACACATTGTTCCGCTGCACCCTCTGCTAGTGGGGGCCGCAGTAAATTAAAGTCACCAGTGTGGGATTGCTTTGAGGAATGTACTGATGACAAAAGGTATGCGGTGTGCAGGTTATGCAGCAAAAGATTGAGCCGTGGGAAAAGTCTGAGCAAGATGGGTACCTCATCCCTCCAGGGCCACCTGAGAAGCCGCCACTGCCGCGAGTATGCGGACTTTAAGAGGAAGCAGGAACTGCTGGCAGGGGTTCCTGAGAGCAGAAGGCCCACCAGCGCAGCAGCATCATCCCTCCCTCAGGGTCGTGAATCCCCCACAGCAGCAGCAGTAGTAGCACGCAAGCGCTCTTCCACCTCGGCTACTCAGGACACAGACATTGAGGCTGGCAGCCAGTGTTCGTCTCTCTCCTCTGTCTCCCCTGCATCCCAGCGTCGTCAGACCCTGCTGAGCGACACCTTTCAGGGTCTGACCAAGCCTCTGCCTCCAAGCCACAGGCGGATCCGCAAACTAAATGGCTTGCTGGCCCGGGCCATGGCATCACAGCTGCTTCCCTACTCCCTGGTGCAGGAGGGGAGTGCCATGCGGACGCTGCTCCAATTTGGCATCCCCGAGTGGCAAGTCCCCAGTCGCCACTATTTCAGCAGGAGCGCGATCCCAGCACTCCACAAGTTTGCGGTGGAAAACGTGGCCCGTTCCCTGGACTACTCTGTGGGCAAGCGGGTCCACGTGACCATGGACTCGTGGAGTAGCAGATTTGGGACAGGTCGCTAGCTGTCCTTTAAGGCCCACTGCGTGACACTGATGGAAGGGAGGGAGGACAAGAGCGCATCAGCCCAGCTAGTGGTGCCACCACGCGGGATCAGGGGGGGATGCAGAAGGGTCCTGTCACGACACTCCCTCTGCACCCGGAAAGCAAGCCCGCCTCGGCAGCAGCAGCGCCAAGCCTCGGCACTGCCAAGCCCTTTTAAAATTGGTGACCCTGGGGAAGGAGAGGCCGTAAGGCCAACAACATCCTGGCCACCCTCAGGAAGCAGGAGCGGAGGTGGCTGACCCCCAGAGGCCTGGAAGTGGGGTATGTGGCAGCCGATAACGGGGCCAACCTGGTGGCAGCAGTGCAGCAGGGAAACCTCCAGCACATCCCCTGCTTGGCCCACGTGCTCAATCTTGTGGTGCAGCGCTTCTTGCGCACCTACCAGGGGATGAGCGAGCTGCTGCAGGATGCCCGGGCGGTGGTACGCTTTTTCCGCCTGTCAGCCACTGCCTCTGCACTCTTGTCCACCTTACAGCAGCAGTATGGAAGGCCACAACACCGGATGATCATCGACATGCCAGTTCGCTGGAATTCGACTCTGGCCATGTTGGAGCGGCTGTGTCAGCACAGGCTGGCTCTTAGGGCCTACATGCTAGACCCAAGTGTCCCCAGCAACCAGCAAGTCCCCATGATTACTGCCACTCAGTGGACACTGATGCAGCAAGTATGCCTGGTGCTGAGTCCCTTCCTGGAGGCAACCAAGATGGTCAGTGAGGAGCGGGCCTCTGTGTGCCAGTGGGTGCCCTTGGTTTGTCTACTGGAGCAGGCAATGGACAATTTAATTGAGCGTGGGGATGAAGCCCTGAGGCAGTTGGAAGAACAGGAGCAGATGGCAGCACAGTCCAGCTCAGAGGAGGGCTCACAGCAGGTAGTGGAAGAGTTGGAGGTCCCTAACCTGAATGAGGAGGAGCAGAGTGCAGCAGGCGTTGTACGTGGATGGCGGTTTGAGGACAACGACATGGCACAGGAAGAGGACAGGCATGCGTTATGGGACAATGGTGAGGACGAGGAAGATCTTGCTGGCAGGGCCCACTTGTTTCCCATGGCTGTGCACATGTTGCGCTGCCTTCGCAGGGACCCCCGGGTGATCCAGATGCGTTCAAGGGAGGACATCTGGATTACCTTGATGCTTGATCCCCGTCTGAAGGGGAAGCTGGGAGACTTAATGATGCCATCCACCACCGAGCAACGCACAAGGGAGTTGAAGGTAGTGGTGCTCAAATACCCCTTTTTAAAATTCGAGTTTGGTCGAATTCGAATAGTAAATTATTCGAGGTCAGTCGAATATTCAAGTCGAATAATTTTTACTATTCGATTCGACCTCGGACTTCGAGCTGACTATTCGAGTCGGTATTCGAGCTCATTATTCGAGCTGACTATTCGAATAGGCCTTAAATAGCTTCCAACACTTGTTTTGAGGGTGAATGATGCAAGAAACATCTTTTTTTCCAAGTAACAACAGCAAGTGATTATGTGGGGATGTTCCTTTAAAAAAAAAAAAAGGTGGAAAGAGAAGTTGTGTCCAGAACTTCGTCTTCGTCTTCGTCTTCTTCTTCTTCTTCTTCTTCTTCTCTTATTTCTCTTTCCATTTTTTTTTTTTAAAGAAATGCAGCTATTTTTAAGCGTAACAAATAGCTGGTGGGCGCACGCATGTTGGAAGCGCCATTGTATGTGCTCCCTGGCAGTGGAAACACACAGACAGCAGGAGGTAAATTCAGCAGCAGGAGAAGGAGGATGAGTGTGTGGCAGCAGGCAGTCAATGAGGCAGGCAGCGTGACATAATAGCCCTGGTACCTAGCGGTGATACCAGGGCTGTAAATAAACACAACAGGAGGTCCCAGACAGCGGTCGTGCAGCCCACATCGTGTCCAATACACAACTGGGACAACACAGTTTTCAACCCGGGCACCTCAGAAAAATTAAACCTTTTTTTTTTTTAATGGTTTTTTGGTTTTGGTTTTACAACCAATTACACAGATATAGCTATTATTTGCCGTAATAGCTGGTGGCAGAGTGGCAGCAGAAGGTAATTCTGTGTACCCTGGCAGTGGGAAACACAGACAGACAGCAGCAGCAGCAGGAGGAGGAATGTAGGAGGAGCAGTGTGAGTGTGGCAGCAGGTAGGCAGCGTGACATAATAGCCCTGGTACCTAGCGGTGATACCAGGGCTGTAAATAAACACAACAGGAGGTCCCAGACAGCGGTCGTGCAGCCCACATCGTGTCCAATACACAACTGGGACAACACAGTTTTCAACCCGGGCACCTCAGAAAAATTAAACCTGTTTTTTTTTAATGGTTTTTTTGGTTTTGGTTTTACAACCAATTACACAGATATAGCTATTAATTGACGTAATAGCTGGTGGCAGAGTGGCAGCAGAAGGTAATTCTGTGTACCCTGGCAGTGGGAAACACAGACAGACAGCAGAAGGGCAGTACACAGCAGCCCACTGTAGGTGTAAAATGTGTGGCTGCAGGCGACGTAATAGTCAAAGTGAACCAGGCTGGCTTAGTGAGCAGGAGCCAGGAGGTGGTAAAGGGTGGTAAGGCACATTAACGATGGTTCTAAGTTCCGGCAGCCAGTTCACGTCCCCCTCTCGCCGACAACAGGGGCCAGGAACTCGCCTTCCATCCACGCCTGGTTCATCTTGAGAAACGTCAGTCTGTCCACAGACTTGTGAGACAGACGTGAGCGTTTCTCGGTGACCACGCCACCAGCTGCACTGAAGCAGCGCTCGGACAGCACGCTGGAAGGGGGGCAGGACAGCACTTCCAGGGCGTACTGCGCCAGCTCGCTCCAGATCTCCAGGCGCTTGACCCAATACTCCATGGGATCAACAGGGGCATCGCTGTCAAGCCCGCTGTAGGACCCCATGTAGTCAGCCACCATGCGGGTCAGGCGCTGGCTGTGACCGGAGGAGGATGCTGCTGCATCATGCACCTCCTCTCTAGTCACTGCTGCCGGAGCCTCTACAGTCCTGTAGAGCTCGTGGCTGAGAGACAGCAGGTCTGTGGGGCGCTTGCTGCTGCTGGATGCAGGCACCTGCTGCTGCCTCTGTGCTGGCTGCTGGACAGTGGGGGTGGAAGGCTGGGGGAAGGCTTCCTCCAAGCGCTCAACAAGGGCCTGCTGCAAGCTCCTTATTTGTTGCGCTGAGTCTCCTCCTGCAGGCGGCAGGAACTGGCTCAACTTCCCATTGAGGCGTGGGTCCAACATCATGCTGATCCAGATGTCCTCCCTCTGCTTCATCTGGATCACCCTGGGGTCCTTGCGCAGGCACGCCAGCATGTGCGCTGCCATTGGGAAGAGGCGGGCCACGTCTGCTGGCACATCGACGGCAGTGCTGCTGTCCTCATCCTCCTCCTCTGCCTCGTCAGCCTCATCCTCTCTCCACCCCCGCACCAACTCAGCTGCACTGTGCTGCTCCCCCTCATCACCAGCAAGGTCAGGGACCTCCACCAAGTCCTCCTCCTCCTCCCCCTCAGAGGTGGACTGTGCAGCTGCTTGCCGCTCCTGCTGGTCCAAGGCTGCCGCTCCCTGTTCCAGCAAACCATCGAGGGCCCTGTTCAGCAGACAAACCAGGGGCACCCACTCGCAGACCATAGCATGGTCCCTGCTCACCATGTTAGTGGCCTGCAGAAAGGGAGCCAGCACTAAGCACACCTGCTGCATGTGCCTCCAGTCATCATCGGGGACGATGGACGGGATGTTGCTGGTCTTGTCCCTTCTCTGAGCGGCGGAAACAGTGGCCAGGGCAAAGTACTGGTTGACAGCGTGCCTCTGTTCAACCAGACGCTCCAACATCGCCAGGGTGGAGTTCCAGCGAGTCGGAACGTCAAGGATCAGCCGATGGCGTGGCAGATCCAGCTCCTTTTGCACGTCTTCCAGGCTCGCACAGGCTGCAGCCGAGCGCCGGAAGTGACGCACAACGTTCCTTGCCGTTTCCAGCAGTTCGCCCATCCCCTGGTAGGTGCGCAGGAACTTCTGCACCACCAGGTTCAGCACGTGGGCAAGACAGGGGATGTGGGTCAGGTTTCCCCTGTCAATTGCAGCAACCAGATTGGCCCCATTGTCGGCCACCACCTCTCCGACTCTGAGGCCTCTGGGGGTCAGCCAAATCCTCTCCTGCTCCTGGAGTTTGGCCAACACATGGGCTGCCGTCAGCTTGGTCTTGCCAAGGCTGACCAAGTGCAGCAGCGCTTGGCAGTGGCGGGCCTTCACGCTGCTGCTGAGGCGGGGGGTTTGGCCAGGTGTGCCGGAGGATGGCAGAGGATCGGAGGAACCTGCTGCAGTTCCCCTGACCCTGCGGGGGGGGCACCACCCACTGTGTTGCTGCTGCTGCTGTGCCCGCTGCTGCTCTCCCATCCTCACCCCCTTCCACCAAGCTGACCCAGTGGACAGTGAAGGACAGGTAGCGGCCTGTCCCGAAGCGGCTGCTCCAGGAGTCCATGGTGACGTGGACCCTTTCACCAACCGCGTGCTCCAGCCCTCGCTCCACATTGGCCATCACAAAGCGGTGCAGTGCAGGAATGGCCTTGCGGGAGAAAAAGTGTCTGCTGGGGAGCTGCCAGTCTGGGGCTGCACAAGCAAGCAGCGCCCGCATGTCGCTCCCCTCCTGCACGAGCGTGTACGGCAGGAGTTGGGAGCACATGGCCCGTGCCAGCAAGCCGTTCAGCTGCCGCACGCGATGGCTGCTGGGAGGCAGAGCCCTAACCACCCCCTGGAAGGACTCGCTCAAAAGGCTCTGGCGTGGCCTTTTGCTGGCACGGGAATCAGCAGACACAGCGGAGGAGGCCACTGAGGACTGGCTGCCAGAACAGGCCTCAGTGTCGGCGGCAGGAGTTGCAGAGGGGGGAGGAGCAGTGCGTTTCCGCACTCCTGCTGGTGCTGCTGGAGGAGCAGGAGGGCGGGTGGCTGCTGTTGCTGCTGCTGCTGCTGAAGGCTGTGCAGTGATGGGTGTGGTGCCACTGCCAGCACCAGATGCCTTCAGCCTCTGGAACTCCTCATGCTGGTGAAAATGTTTCGCAGCAAGGTGGTTGATGAGCGAGCTGGTGCTGAACTTTAAGGGGTCTGCACCTCTGCTCAACTTCCGCTGACAGTGGTTGCAAGTGGCGTACTTGCTGTACACTGTGGGCATGTTGAAAAAACGCCAGATAGGTGACAAAAACATCCCCCTACGGCATGGAAGCGCTGCTGCCTGTCTCCCTGTGGTGGTTGGGGGGGGGGGGGGGCTTGGATGCGGCTGGTGGTGGTACTGGCAGATGCTGCTGCTGAGCCTGAGACACCAGCAGGCTGTGGGACCTGCCTACTGCTGCCAATGCTTGCAATGATGCGCCTCCTTGCAAGGCCCACAAGCGCATCCTCCTCCTCCTCCTCAGAGCTGCTGAGGACGACATCCCCTGGAGGTGGTGGCACCCAGTCTCTGTCTGTCGCCGTGTCATCATCATCCTCCCCCTCCTGAAACATGTCCTGCTGGGATGATGACCCCCCAAACTCCTCTCCTGATGCATGGATGGGCTGCTTGACTGTCGCCACAGTCTTGCTGTCCAATCCCTCATCCCCCAAAGTGCCCATCAGCATCTCCTCCTCAAAATCGCCAACAACAGCAGACAATACCCTGATGGTGCCTGGGGTAAAAAGACTGCTGAGTGACAGGTCGGCGACTGACGGTGAACTGGCCTCCTCCCCAGGCCCTGCTGGGCGGCTGCTGCGAACAGGGGTGGTGGTGGTGGTGGTGAGGGTGGAGGCCTCGGATGCAGAGCTGATGGCGGCGGGCTGCTCATCCTCCGTCATCAGTTGCACCACAGTGTCTGCATCCTTTTCCTCAATGGGACGTTTCCGACCCGGCTGGAGGAAAATCGGAGCAGGTGCTACACGCTGCTGCTGCTGTGTCTCTGCAGCGTGAGTTGCAGATGCTCCTGCTGGGCGGCGCCCAAGGTGTCCACGGCCAGTGGCTATGGGAGGAATGTTAGCCACTGACGCTGCTGCTGCGGAACTGTGCATGGTGGCGCGGCCGCGGCCTGCCACAATGCTGCTCCCTCTCCTCCTGATTCCCTTGCTGCCCTTCCCCTTGCCCAAACCGCGCTGGCTGCCACTTCCAGACATCTTCGATGTTTTGGGCGTATAGACAAAAGTTTTTTAAAAGGGCGGGTGAAAAGTGGGGTACTTTAATGGAGTGGGTTGGTTGGTGAGGTGACTGAGTGAGTGTCCCCTAGTACAGTAAGTAAGTAGTAACAGTCAGGAAGTACAACTAGCAGTTACAATAATCAGTAGTAATCACAAGTAAATTTAGTGTGTGTACACTCAGACAGTGAGTGCACGCACGCAGGAGCTAGTAGCCTATGAACACAGTGACTGAGTGTCCTAGACTCCTAGTACAGTAAGAGTAAGTAGTAACAGTAAGTAGAACTAACTAATTACAATAATCAATCAGCGATCAGAAGGAAATGGAGTGTGGGTGTGTGTACACTCAGACAGTGAGTGCACGCACGCAGGAGCTAGTAGCCTATGAATAGTGTTGGGCGAACATCTAGATGTTCGGGTTCGGGCCGAACAGGCCGAACATGGCCGCGATGTTCGGGTGTTCGACCCGAACTCCGAACATAATGGAAGTCAATGGGGACCCGAACTTTTGTGGTTTGTAAAGCCTCCTTACATGCTACATACCCCAAATTTACAGGGTATGTGCACCTTGGGAGTGGGTACAAGAGGAAAAAAAAATTTAGCAAAAAGAGCTTATAGTTTTTGAGAAAATCGATTTTAAAGTTTCAAAGGGAAAACTGTCTTTTAAATGCGGGAAATGTCTGTTTTCTTTGCACAGGTAACATGCTTTTTGTCGGCATGCAGTCATAAATGTAATACATATAAGAGGTTCCAGGAAAAGGGACCGGTAATGCTAACCCAGCAGCAGCACACGTGATGGAACAGGAGGAGGGTGGCGCAGGAGGAGAAGGCCACGCTTTGAGACACAACAACCCAGGCCTTGCATGAGGACAAGAAGCGTGCGGATAGCATGCTTTGTACCACCATGCAGTCATAAATGTAATAAAGATAAGTGGTTCAATAAACAGGGACCACGCGGCAACGCTAACCCAGCAGCAGCACACGTGATGGAACAGGAGGAGGCGCAGGAGGAGAAGGCCACGCTTTGTGAGACACAACAACCCAGGCCTTGCATGAGGACAAAAAGCGTGCGGATAGCATGCTTTGTACCGCCATGTAGTCATAAATGTAATAAAGATAAGAGGTTCAATAAACAGGGACCACGCGGCAACGCTAACCCAGCAGCAGCAGCAGCAGCAGCACACGTGATGGAACAGGAGGAGGCGCAGGAGGAGAAGGCCACGCTTTGTGAGACACAACAACCCAGGCCTTGCATGAGGACAAAAAGCGTGCGGATAGCATGCTTTGTACCGCCATGTAGTCATAAATGTAATAAAGATAAGAGGTTCAATAAACAGGGACCACGCGGCAACGGTAACCCAGCAGCAGCAGCAGCAGCAGCAGCACACGTGATGGAACAGGAGGAGGCGCAGGAGGAGAAGGCCACGCTTTGTGAGACACAACAACCCAGGCCTTGCATGAGGACAAAAAGCGTGCGGATAGCATGCTTTGTACCGCCATGTAGTCATAAATGTAATAAAGATAAGAGGTTCCATAAACAGGGACCGGCAACGGTAACCCAGCAGCAGCAGCAGCAGCAGCAGCACACGTGATGGAACAGGAGGAGGCGCAGGAGGAGAAGGCCACGCTTTGTGAGACACAACAACCCAGGCCTTGCATGAGGACAAAAAGCGTGCGGATATAGCAGCAATGCTTTTTGCCGCCATGCAGTCATAAATGTAATACAGATGAGAGGTTCAATAAACAGGGACCGGAAACGCTAAACCATCCCAGATGTTCATCGGTCAGGTTACTTGGTTGGGGTCCAGGAGTGTTGCGTAGTCGTTTCCAATCCAGGATTGATTCATTTTAATTTGAGTCAGACGGTCTGCATTTTCTGTGGAGAGGCGGATACGCCGATCTGTGATGATGCCTCCGGCAGCACTGAAACAGCGTTCCGACATAACGCTGGCTGCCGGGCAAGCCAGCACCTCTATTGCGTACATTGCCAGTTCGTGCCAGGTGTCTAGCTTCATGCCCGGTTTCAGGTCCAGCGGTGCCAGCCACAAATCCGTCTGTTCCTTTATTCCCCTCCAAATTTCCTCCCCTGTGTGCTGCTTATCCCCAAGGCAGATCAGCTTCAGCAACGCTTGCTGACGCATGCCAACAGCTGTGCTGCACTGCTTCCACGATCCTACTGCTGCTGGTGCTGGGTTAGCATTTCCGGATGAGGTACAGCTTTGAGATGCGTTGGAGGAGAAGAGTCAGAGAGGTAGGTGCTGCTGTTGTTATCCAGCTGTTTGCGGCGTGGGCAACACCCGCGCCGTATAGCAGGTGAGGAATCGCTGCCAGGCTCCACAAGGTTCACCCAGTGCGCGGTAAGGGAGATGTATCGACCCTGGCCGAACGACTCGTCCAGGTGTCAGTGGTGAGGTGAACCTTGCAGGCAACGGCATTCTTCAAGCTTCGGGTTATTTAGCTGACCACGTGCTCATGCAACTCAGGCACTGCAGAGCGCGCAAAGTGGTAGCGGCTGGGAACAACGTAACGTGGGATGGCCACTGACATCATGCCCTTGAAGCTGTTGTCTCCACCACTCGATATGGCAGCATTTCGCAGGCAGAAGCTTGGCTATGCTGGCTGGCTGTTACTGCCACGGCCGGGGGTCATTTGCTGGCAATTTCCTCTTGTGCTCTCAAACATCTCAGAGACAGACAACTCAACCGTAGCGCTGCACACCGAAGGGCTGTTGGTTGTTGTGTTTGATGAACACTGGGAGACCTCAAGAGCACTAGTCCGGAAAGTGACAGTGTCAGCATCGTCTGATGTTTGTGAATGTTGTGAACCACGCAATGGCTGGGCTACTGCTGCTGCTGAGGCGGGTCTGGTGGTGAGTCTGGTGAACCCAAGGGAGGCAGTGTTGCTGGTGGTACCCTGTCCTGCCGCGTTTGCCCACAGAGTGGGATGTTTGGATAGAATGTGGCGGCTCATGCTGGTGGTGGAGAGGTTGTTAATACTTTTCCCCCTGCTCAGGCGGGTCTTGCACACCTTGCAAATCGCCATGGTAACATCCTCAGTGCAGTCTTCAAAGAAAGCCCAGACTTTAACTGGCTGAGGACTCGGACCTCGTGCGTGATGTGCTGGTGCTGCTTAACCCACTGCTGGACGCTTGAGAGGTCATCCAAGTAATTATCTGGTCCTGTTCTTTTGGATCTGTGAGGGTTGTTGTCCTGGACAACATGGGCAGTATTGAGTGGGTTTTCTTGGGTGCTCCCCTGTGGCCTGTAC